>NW_008672600.1:10333-15763 GCF_000695815.1 Acanthisitta chloris | reverse complement strand
TTCACAGCCGACCCTTCACAGTCAAGCCCTCCCTGCCAAGATTATTACTGAGGCAGCGTGGCAGGTACGACTGGAACACCGTAGGCTGTCAGAAATAACGAGTAGCACTGCTGGGGAACTTGAAGCCCGAATCTGCGCCCATCAGGCAGGCAGGAATGAGGGATGGGGGCAAGCGACATTTGGGATGGGGCTCTGTGCCACCACCGGCCTGGAGGTAAAGACAATTTAATGCACTCAACATCCATACGAGTGTCCACTTCGGTCTGGAAAACACATCCTTAGCATCCTCTTGGGCACAGGTTTGGGGAATCTCCCTCTTAACTCTGGTAAGAATTGCACAGAGCTCTTAAGCAACTGTAAGTGACTTTCTACTACCCAACTCTCTCCATCTTCTTATTGAAATCTAAGTCACCCAAGCGCTGGGAATTACTATCAGTTCAAAGTGGATTATTTCTTCTACAGACTTGCCTGTACTTAACTGCCATATTTTACAAGTGACCTGCTCTCACTGAATTGTGCTGCTTGGCAGATAGAGATAAAGTGAAGGATTTGTTTCAAGTAATGATGAATTGCCTCCAGATGGGACACTAGCTCTTGCAGTCTGGATTATGGTATTTTCGCTAGGAAAAAAAGCATAGGAGCTGCTCTTTCCCATGAGAAGGACAAATGTCCTGTCAAATGCAGGCTGGTTAATAAGAGCTCCAGTTTGTCCTTGAAGAGGGGGAAGGATGAATTATCACATCCCTGACTGTCCACAATGCATTCCTTAGGGGAAAAAAAAATCCAAAATGGAACAGCAAAATATAGCACCTTTCAAAACTACTCAGACCCCTTGAAAGGACAGGTAAATACAGACTCCTGCGTAAGTTGAATCAAATGACAGAAGCTCTGCTCCTGCTTGTGTATAGCCAGCTGCTACAAATCAACCACCTAGCTGTGCCAGCATTATCTTCCCTTTCTTGGCTCTGTGTGATCCAGGGATTTCTGGAGGGATTTTTTGGTTTGTTTGGGTTTTTTCCTCTTGTATTTATTCCTCTTTATTGCTGAGCACATCACTTGTCTAAAATATTAACAAAACGTCTTTCCAAGGTGCTGGATTCTCTCCGTGACATCCTCTGGCAGCCTGCAAAAATCAACAGGGAACTTACATGAGATTTGGCATCACCAGTGCAACTATTGTGAAGGCTCAGTTAAGCCCTCCAGGACATGAACACAGGCCAACTTTTCTGGAAGTTGCAATATGTTTCCAGACAGCATGATCAGGATTGATTAATTTCTACATTTGCAAATTTGTTTATTATTTGATATTAGCTCAAATTGGACCTCCAGAGAAGTGAGACAGACTGTTGCTTTGTTATTTAGACCAGAAATATTTTCTGGATCGCTGCAAAGGGAAGAAATTTTTTTCTAAGCTCACACAGTGTCTTGGCCAGCACCTTTCTGCATGTAAAATATTGTATTATTTCAAAAGGTGGTAACAGAAGATTACAGTGAAAGGAAGAAATGAAAATCAAAATTGAAAATATGGTCATCTTATTTCTTACAGTTCTTTGGTGCTTATGCTAAAAAAAAAACAACCCAGGTTTTGATCTTCACAAAGCCTCATATGTGTTGGCAGTGTAAGATTAACTGGGATGCCTAATTAAAACATGCAGTCACCAATTAAGATAATAAAAAAATTGCTATTTGAAATTCATAAGAGACTGAGAAGTTAGAGACACTTATCCAAGAGCTGAGCAGGCTTTCATTTGCAGATACTTAAGAAAAAAAAGAGGTGAAGACACACTCTGGAACATAGCCCAGTAAAATCAGAGAGGAGTCTTCAAGCGCCTGTGACGCTTCATTACTAAAGTGCCTGCTGCTAGCCAGCCCATTTGCTTTTGTACTCCATCTGCCACGTCTTGTACACACTGAGATCCAAGCTCTGCTACCATCACTTCTCTTGACAGTTACCCCTCAGGTGTCCCTAACAGCACTGCTTGGACCACCTGAACAGTGCAGGACCTGCACCAGCACCTGGGTTTTCCTTGGGACAGGGACTGCATTTCACTTACATTCAGTCAATGTTGCTCACTCTTACCCCCTGGAAGCTCTATGAAATACAGTAGTAGTAGTAGTAGTAGTAATAGTAGTAGTAGTAGTAGTAGTAGTAGTTGTAGTAGTAGTAAGAAGAATAAGAATTTTTCAAGGAATTCATGTCAATTCTCCAACCTGAAGTTTCTTTCACATGTATTTGCACCATCTGAAAAGCTGACTCAGTCTTCTTTGCCTGCTGTTACTAAGTGAATTAGCTCAGAGGATAATATATGTATGTTCAGGTATATAAACATATGTACAAAGCCTGTGAGTATGCATGTGCATGGGAGTGTGGTGGGTTAACCTTGGTGGCTGCCAGATGTCCATCCAGATGCTTTCTCACTTCCCCTCAGCAGGGCAGGAGGAGAAAATGAGATTTAAAAGAAAATCTTGTGAGTCTTCCTAATCATTCCTTGGGTCTCCAACTGATGCATGAGACCATGGATGGGAACCAGGGAGTTTTGCTTGGTGTATATTGCCAATGGTGCACCATTGTGGTAGCCATGCACACCTGCTGTTCTTTGACATACAGCAACCCCACAACACAGGGATCCTCCAGGAGGCTGGGAAAGACAGGAAGATATTTAAACTTCTCTGAATTGATGGCAACTACATCAAAACTCCATCACTGGCCTTCTGGGTCCTTGAAGTACCCTCTCCTGAGACAGTCTACGATAAGGATGCATGGGGCCTCTGGGCTGGTCACAGTGGGATGCTTTTGCCACTTGTCTCCTGTTAAGCTCACCTCACCCTCCAATACAGACAGGATCCTGCTGTCAATCCAGAAATCCAAATGGGTTCCTCACTGATACAGCATGATGGCACTAGTGTACAATGTACACCAGTGTCTACCACAGCTTTAGACTTCTGTGGATCCAGGCCATTGAATCTACACAGTCCACTAAAGCTGGTCTTCCCTTTCCTTCCTCCTGCCCAAAGGCAGTGACCTTCTATTCCAGGTTGGAGATCCTTGCAGTGTCAGATCAGATGTCCCTTCACTAAAATCAAGGAAGACCCTCTTAGTCCTCTTTTATACCTAGGAGACTGCTGGTTTCCTTCCCCTGACAGTCAAGGTGCTGGTCCACGGGGACAAGAAGAGAGACAAGTTTTCTTCAAAAGTCAGAGCCAGTAGGACACTCTCCACAGCTTCTATATTCAAGAGTGGTCAGTCCAACATCTCCAGGCAGTTGGAATATAATGCTGGTGAACTTCAGACTCTGCCCCTCTGCACTTCCTCATGTACATTGGACATCTGAATCTTTGGAGACATGAATGTCATCCTGGTTACTGTAGAAGACTTTCCAGCACTGCTAATTCTCTGATATTGGATGCCTTCTTCAGTGGTAGTGGCTGCAATCTGTTTGCCTGGCTAGTGGCTATAACATGTCATCATATCTTGAAGTTTGCCCAAGGTTAGGGACGAGCTAGTTTCTACTCTCTGAGGTGATTTCTCTCACTTCTTCCTCTTGCTTCCCTGCTGAAGGACCAGCTTCCTGATCAGACCCTTGTTCCTTCTCCTCCTGTACTATTTGATGGTATGGACCCATCAACCTCTGCATCCAGTGCTTCTTTTTGACTACTAAGGCAATTACTGTAGTTAGGATTTGGGTCCCTATTTTATCCATGGTGTTCCCAGATGTGTTTTGGGTCCCTGTCTCAACCATGTTCCTCTGATGGTGCTGAAGGGAGGGTCAAGAGCACAAGGAAAGCACTAGTGTAGTGCTAAGAGCTGATGGGTTTCCCTGGGGCAGGCAAGGCACCCTTCTGCCAAGTAGTGCACCAATTCAACAGGATTACATGCCTGTAGAGGTGCAAGATCACAGGCTACAGGAGGTGATAACCACTCCAGGCACCTGCCCAAGTTCTCCCACACACCCTGTAACCCAGGAATCAATGGCCTAAAGGCACATTTCCTTGTCACCTCACTGACAAACTATTTCCTCATAACACCAGACTAAAACAATTTTCTATGCAAATGACAAAAAATTGCATGAATCAAGCAGTTTAGATAAGGATGTGGTGAGGACCTCTGGAGATGACACAGACACATCAGTCCCAGAGGGGAAGAGAGAAGTGCAATCCCTCAGCTCTCTGCAGGAGCGGTACCCGAGCCAGGGCCAAGCCATGGCCACTGCTTTTATCAGAATGTTCCCAGGCACGGAGAAACACAGAGATAAGCAGTGCAGCAAAGACAGGAGCTGAAAGCAGCCACTGCCGAGCCCTAGGCTCTGTTACACTATAAATCAAGAGAGGCCTGTGAGCCACGCAGAAGCCTACCAGTTATCAGCTACCACAGCTATAGTATGCCCAGATCAAAAGTGGTGTTATCTCGTGTCCCACGTTGGGCAGCAAGAAAAAGGACTGGTGGGTTGATCTTGCCCGGCTACCAGATGTCCACCTGGATGCTTTCTCACTTCCCCTCCTCAATAGGAAAGTGGGAGAAAATAAGATTAAAAAACCCCTCAAGGGTCACGATTAAAGACAGTTTAATAAGAAAGCAAAAGCTGTGCACGTGACCAAAGCTAAACAAGGAATTTGTTCCCTGTTTCCCATCAGCAGGCAGATGTCCAACCACTCCCTGGGAAGCAGAGCCTCAGCATGTGTAACAGTGGCTTGGGAAGACAAACACCATAATCTTTCTTTACCTGAGCTTTTATTAAAAGAGATGTGCAGCCTCTCATTTGTGTGCTGTTTGCTCTGTGGGTTGGATCAGAGGGCTGGGAAGTGTGATCTGCTGAGCCCTTGTCAGGGACCCCACAGTGAATGAGTGCTGCACTGGGGGGGGGGGGTGTGCCTCCACAGCCCAGTGGGTCTCTGCTTGGAAGGAGATATAGTGATGGAGAGCACCTGACTCTTGTGTTGGGCCACTCAAACTCTTGGCATGTGGGAGAAATGCTGACTATAGTGCTGGTGGCCGGCAGTGTGCAGAGTGGGTGAGGCAATCTGTGCCTAGGTCGGTTTGTCCAGTCATCCAGTTGTTCTTGAGGCACTCTCCTGTGTTTATTTCCAAGCCCAGAGTTCATGTCATCCTCGGATGGACGTTTCTGTTCATGTCAGCTAACAAGGTGGAGGTATGTCATGGATCATACACACAAAGAGCTGCTGCACATAAGTTAGGCACCACAAATGCTGTGGATCTGCATATGCCAGGATGTTCCACAACAACTGCACAGGAACTATATCTTCAAGGGTTTGTATACTTTAGTAAAAAGGCACATCTGCATCCTTTTCTTATCCCCAGCCCTGACCAGCAAGAGCTGCTTGCAAAAGCAGCAGTCCCATGGCCCGTAGTCTGGAGGAAAACAGGCATCAGGCAGCATGGGATGAGGCAGTATTTGTCCCTTAAGGACAAAG
>NW_008672600.1:0-10290 GCF_000695815.1 Acanthisitta chloris | reverse complement strand
TGCATTCCTTCTGGAAACATGCTACAAGTACACTGCATAATGTTTGCTGAGTGCTCCCTCCAGGTCTCCATGAGGAGAAAATGTTAGTGTTTTACGCAGGCAGCTACTCATCAGAGACTGGGGTAGGAGCGTTGTCAGGGTCTGTGCCGGGAGCTCTGCTCTTGGGAAAGCAGCCAGAGGTGATGGAGGAAATGAATCACCAGTGGCAGCTCAGGGGCTGCAGACTAAATGAGTTTAATGCAGTGTGCAAACAGAACAAGGCTGTTCCCTGCACAGGGTTTGGTAATGAGCCCATGATAATCTGTGCTTTTTGAGGCACAGCATGCATTTTTCAGGTGGCTGTTGAGTGTTTCATTTCATTTAATATAGCCTACTCTACGTGTAATTGGGATTTGTGTCTGCGTATTCAGTTTCAGAAGTGAACCTGTCATTCCACTGAGCTGTGGGACTACATTTCCACATGGACAATGTCCCTGGACATGTTTTCAAAGCAGACAGGGGCTTAAGCTTTTCTGAAAATTTCCCTAGGTTTTTTTGGAGCCCATGTGGGATACAAACTTTTTGGAAGATCTGCTCCAGAGAATAACTTCTGGTTTTCAATGGTTTAATTCTGTCACATACTTTTTCCTTATGAATATTGTAGGAAGATTTCTGTGAGAGCCACAAAACAGAAAACAGAAGTCCAACAATCTGAATAGCTGTGTGCTAAAGCCTTTCCACTCTCACAAAGTGTCCTGGAGCTGTTCTGCACAATTTCTCCTGCCTCCAGCTGAGGCATCTCATAATGGTGGTGGAAAGCTAAAACACAAAATTCTGGCAAGGACGTGGCAAGGGTTACTTACTGGGATATTCAAAAAGATGGTTGAATACAGGCAGAGAAATGTACTTTTCCCTCCAATCTTATTCAAAGGACAGACTAAAACAGCTCTGCTGAACTAAAGGACAGACTGAAACAGCTCTGCTGAACATCGTGAAAGCTGAAACATGGTGTGGAAATATTCTTATGTTTCTAACTGCAGCTGCAGTTAGAAAGCCCTGAAGCCCAATATCCGGGTGTGGACTGAGTAGAGGATATGTGGATGTATCAGGAGCATTGGTCTAGATGATCTTTAAAGGTCCTCTCCAACGCAAACCATTCTGAGACTGTGGTCTTAGTGTGGACTGTGTAGGGTGACCCTACGTTTTGGTTCCTTATGCTATGACTGGATTTTTCAAAGGGTCAACACCTTTGGGGATCAGCAGAAGTGGGAAGTCCAGATGGGTGTCACTAGTGCAGGGTGTGCAATGTGCAGTAGGTGAGATCAGTAGTGTATTTCTAGCAGTTTGCACAGCTGGATTGCTGTGGGCTGTCCTGCCCTCTAGTGCCTGCAGTGTCAGCTCCTTATGTCCCCTTGCACCCGCACGTACATCCACACTCAAGGGATGATGCTGTGTTTCTGGGTAGGGACCAGGAGATGGAAACCCCCCAGGGCCTGCCCTATGCAGAGACAAATTGGAGGGAAGCGTTATCAGGAGAAGTCCTGTGGCAAGTTGAAAGATGCTTTTAGTAAAGCGTCTTGAGGGCCTGAATGACTTTTGCACTTGGGACTTACTGGTGGCAGCCCATAGGCTTTTTGAAGAGGATGTCCCTGTCCCTCTCCATATTCCTTCCCTGTCTGTGCTTCGGCTGAGAAGTCACCAGAGCACACAGACAGCTCCACAGGTCTGAATGAGAACAGACTTTGAGATATCACGGGCTGGGGCTGCTGTGCTAAGTTCTTTCATTTGATATGTGAGTACATCTGTGGAAACCCAGAAAGATGTTGACAGTTCAGTATGTTAATGCAGTGTTTTCTACAGGAACACTTTCCAGAGGTTCAAAATTACAACACTCACAAAACAGAATTAAATTCCAATGTTAAACATCTGCCTCAAGCACATTTTGCTACAGATGTGCTGATACCTCAAGGATCTTTCTGGCAGGTTTGAAACAGAGCATCATTCTTCCAGCCTAACAGATCCAGAGATCTCTGTTTTGACACTGCTTCTCAGGAGTAATAACCTATGAAAAGAAAGACACATTTTCAGCATGGCTGATATGCTATCTCTGTCCTTTTTTGCACTTGCCTTATCAAAATTAGCTGCTCCAAAAGCTGTTTGTTCTTCAAGGTGAGCCAAAACTTAAAGGTCTAGATGCTGCATTCAGAAATCTGTGGCATGAAATGCCCTCTCAGGAACCATTTCCCAGAAGAGAGGCAGATGTTACAGACAACATGCCATTAGAACATGCACAAATGCCTGGTGTATGTTTAAAGTCGGGGTTTGAATTCTGTTTCATTTTCCTGTTTGTTTGTTGGATAATGTTTACCTTACTGAGTTGTCAGGTTTAAAAATTACAGCAAAGTCCTGCAGCTTTTGCTTTCTAGAGCTGCATTCAGAAGAGCAGCAAGAGAGATGCACATAGCATCAGAAAGGTGCTTTTCTGGACAGAAAACCCTCTCCATTTTTCACCCAAGAAGAAAGAGGAGTACATGTTGCCATGCAAGTAGGAAAAGGAGTGATGCAGTTCCCCAAGCACTGTCAAAGCATGTTTCCTCTATAAAACAAGCTTCTGATGCAAAACTCAGGCAAAATCAGAAAGGAACTTCTCCTCTAGAAGGTATTAAAACAAAAAAGTCTTCACTGTACACCATGAGGTCAAGTGCATAATTAAGGAAGGTACTTTTCTGTGTACACTGGTTCTGCCCCTTTCAGCTAAGAGCTACAGTGTTGAGAAATGCTGTTCCCTGTAAAAGGTGTCCAGCCCAAGAAGGGCTGGGAACAGAGAAATAGGGTACAGGTGAGTTCTCAGCTTCTCCCTGG
This sequence comes from Acanthisitta chloris, assembly GCF_000695815.1. Classification (NCBI taxonomy): domain Eukaryota; kingdom Metazoa; phylum Chordata; class Aves; order Passeriformes; family Acanthisittidae; genus Acanthisitta; species Acanthisitta chloris. The sequence continues at coordinate 7,449 of NW_008672600.1, read as the reverse complement.
CTGCCCCTACAGTAGCTATGGTAGGATATGTGGTGTCTTCCTCCAGCCCACTCATCACTTAGCCCCAGCTGCATTCATTCTTCTTTCTGCCTTAGCTGACATCGTTCCTCTACCTGCACCTGTGGAACTGTTGCCGTGTTCATTGATCCAGAAGGGCTATGAGGTTTGGAACACTTACAAAGGCTATATGTAGCTAACAGTAACACAGAACGGGTGCTCATCAACCGCTTTTCAAACACACTAAATATCTTGGTGGCTTCCTTGGCTCCAGTGTTTCCCACCACCAAAAAATACCACACCGTGTACAGGCCTGGTTAGTCTTTGTTCCTGGCATGGAGCACAGTCATTATATGGTTTTGTCAGAAAGAAATACACTTTGGGAAATACAACTTTGTAAAACACTTCAATTGGGTTGAGCCATTTAAACTCACACATAACCTTTACAAAGGTTCAAACTGAATTTACTGTCTATTACCACCAGATGTCACTGATAACACCAAGCAAAGCACCTTTACCTGTGATTAAAGCTTTCCCTAAATGGCAGGTTTGCACAGCCACCTATTTATTGTCCATGGTTTGCACCATGACCACGGGTGGTTGACGTTGCAGACATTACTTTAGCATTTGTCATGTGGAGCTTATTCACTGTAAAGCCCTTCCTAGCATTGTTCCTGCTTATCATGCATTTTGGGTTGTGCAATATTTTTTGCCAGAATCTCTCCAGGCTGGATGGGGATAAGCTTAGGGACTGGGCTTTCCTAAATGTACAGCCATGGGAGTGACCAGAAGACCACTTACTTACTGATGCAATCTGGCAAGCTATCAAAAAACATGCTTTCCATAGCTTAAGATAAAAATCAAAAACCTGACAACTGAAATGGTAATAAAATTCTACCTTCTGACTTGTACCAAAATGGTTGTAGCAGGCAACAGAGGATTAGGATCATATTTATGGACATTATCATGGAGCTGGTTGTGGCTGATAAAAGAGGGGATGCCAGCAGCCACCCTCACCCCATGGCCCAGGGCAGATGGAGTGGACAGACCCAGACAGGATGGGCCTGGGGGCTGGCAGGAAGCTGGGAAATGACCAACAGGAAAACTATCATCAGGTATGCTTCTTCTGCCCTGATAGTCTCGCATGGGCATCTCAGCAGGCAATGAAGTGAAGGCTGCTGTTCCTGAAGGTTTTCAGGTCCAGTGCTACCTGCCACATGTGCTGACCCAGCAGGGCAGATTCCAGCCTGAAAGTGGGATGTCAGGATTGACACCTGAAGATTCAAGGATCTGCTCCACATCCAATACCCTCAAAAGGGTCCACTGGACCTCACTCGACCACTTACATATATGTGTGTCTTCAAAGGCAGACCCTGCCCTCTATCCATACTGGGCTAGAACATCCGGTGACAATCGGCAGCTATTGATTACATGGAAAAGCTTCCTTGGAAGGTGTCAGGTATTTGCCTCTCTGTAGGTGGCTGAAAGTCATAAGTAATGAGATGTAACCACCAACAAATCCACTCAGTGGTTTGAGGATCAGCAGATTTGAATGTGTTAAACTGAATGTCTGTTGTCAGACGGTTTGAGGTCGAATTTAGCCTAGCAGACCACAGACACTCTAAAGATGTAATGTTCTCCTGTAAACTCTGGGGGTTTATGTCATAGTACTTCAACATACTGTGCTATATTTTTCATGTATCATTCATTGCTAAAAGTATCCAAATATATGTACTCCTTCTGAAACTAAAATTCTCTGTGCTCGCCCCACCTGCCTGTTAGCATTTGAGAACGATTGCTCCATTTCTTTTGACGACACACAAGATGGGACTCAAAGTCAAAACTTGGTTTAGGTATTAAGTCAGTGGGACCAGGACTTTACAATGGGTTTGTTTTCATGAGAAAGGAGACTCCTGTCATGACTTCATATAAATCAGTCTTATAATGGCTTATTTTATCTGGTTTAAAGTAAATAAAAAGGACATTAAGTGTGGCATGTGAGAACTGTAAATTTTTTAGCTTTGTTAGTGGAATACTAAATGTCAGTTTTGGTACTGGATGTCCTGTCATATCTTTACAAGAGACATAGCATCACTAAGAGGATTGCTGTGGATATTTGCGAAAAGATTCAAGCAACCAAACACTGACTTTAATATTTGTTTTGGAAATTGTCCAAGGGGAAAGTGGGCAAGTGGGAGATTTTCATTTCTGCCACTTCTGCTTTGTATTATTAGCTGGAAAATTTAGTTAGAGGGTGCTGAATTGTTGTACTTAAATTGTCTGTGACCTTATTTTAATTCTTAAATTGCTGTAAGAAAAATTAATTAATTATATCCATTGCAATAATTCAGTAATATTGGTTTATTAAAGGTCAAGAACATGTTTAAGAGGAATTCCAAAGCTTGTACATTACAGCTAATCTTCATGTAACACTAAAAGAGCTGTTCAGAAAGTCCCTGTCCTCACTTATCTGAAATGATGTGAACAATGTACAAGTAGAGAAAAGAAAGCACCTTTGGCCATATCTAGAAAGACAGGGTCCTGACTTCATACAACTTCTTTTAAAGTAGAATGTGAAGAGTTTGTTTGGATTTTTATGCTGTAAAATACCAGAGACTACAAGGTCAGGTCAGCCTAAGGTGACCTAAGGTGTGGATGCCGCTTGGGATTTCATCCTCCACCTGCAGTAGTATGCATTGAGGGTACTTATGGAAAGTTACATAGATATTTTCCCCGTACCATCATTCATATGAGAGTGCCATTTTTTATTCATAGGAATTTACAAATATATCCAAGCCTGTAAATCATATCTACACTTTTCAATATGCACTTAAGAAAAAAAATGTGGCATGAAAATATCACTACACTGAAAAATTACCTTACAATAAATTTGCAGAATGTATTAGAATAGGGGAGCCAATTCTCTTAACCCTAAAATAGGGTGCAATCTGTGTTCTTTTGTCAATAGCTAATGGTTATGTTTGATAAAAAAGCTCATAAATCTGTTTCCATATCCCCTAAATACAATATTTGTTTAATGATAACAGCAGCACAGGCACCAGGAATGCTTATTTGATGAAAAACAGTTCTTCACAAGAATAAGGTGTACATAAGTTTAAAAGAAAAGTATTATAATGGCCATTCCCAAGACACCTTTTGCAAGTGACTCTTAGCTGGTGGAAGGACATGATTGTGCACTGCAGTTAGCCCAGCAGTCACATTCCTTTGGCTGAGTGGGAATTATTTAAGTTTGCTCTAACTTAAAGATAGCAGTAGCAACAGAATTTACCTAGGAGCCAGACAGGCTCCTATGCCAATAAAATTGCACTGCACTGACCCAGAGAGGGCATCTTGCTGGTAGACAGTTCAGTGGTTGGGCAGGTTCTGCTGCATTTCCTTCCACTTGCACTGAAATGTTTGCACAAAGCAGCATTCGAAACATGCAGCAAGGACAAACTGACATATAGGGAAGGAGCAGGATGGCAATGAGAGGTAGAAGTGTTGTGTACCTCACAGAGTGACAGCTGACCCTCGGGTCTCTGCTGTGTAGCAGTGGCAAGTGAATGTCTTGAGACTGAAGTGAGGTTACTCTGGGGTGACCAGCCTTTGTGATCCTGCAAGCTGCTTGCCAAACCCTCATATGGCCAAAGGCTAGGGAAGAAGAGAGAACTCCAGCATGGGTTTACCTGATCCCTATGGGCCCATGCTCTCCATGTGGCTGGGGCTACACCTCTGCCAGCAACATACTTTCTCACAGAGCTGGTGTCAGGTCACCTGGCAGACTCTGTGACCACACAACCTACTACTCATCATGTGAGACTATTCCAGCCTGGAAACCACACTTGTCCTGCCCAAGGATCCACTGCTGGGCACCCCTTAATATCTCCACCCTTCCCAATGTATATGCCACTTCTGAAGGGTATTTAACAGCTGTGGCAACGCCAAACCCACAAGCATGAGGATTTGTCAGAGCAAGCCTCAAGGTTCTTACACTGGACTCTCCGCGGGTGCCTACAGAAAGTCTTATGGGTCCTTGCTCCATGCAGTGTCAAGGATGGACTTGCCTTGGGAACTACATGGGACCACAGCACTACAGGGACTTCTTGGGATCAGTGGTGGGTTTGTGGCGGAGAGCTGCAGGAAGAGACAGAGCAGGCTGACAGCAGCACTAGTTCTGGGCTTGCCCAAAGCTTGTCTCTTCCACTGAGGTTACATGTGATGCTGGGTGACCATGTGTGAAATGGCCAATAAATGTATTTCCCTGTTCCAGGCAGGTATAAAAATCTACTAAATCAAAAAGTCTTAAGAACATGGGTTTTGCAAACAATCAGTTCACTAATACTGGAATTCATGAATCCAGTATATTATCTTTATTTATTAAATATTGATTCTGTATATTATTTCGGTAAATATACCCAGATTATTTCCAACAAACACTTTAAAAATTGTGGGTTTGAATTTTGAATTGCAATTTCCCTTCAACACTACCTTGACACACCAAATGAAGATCCAAAATTTCATTCATTCAAATGTAAAAATTAAAAAGCTATATTATTGTATTTTCACATGTATAGCTGCCCAAATGACAGGCACTGTCTAGTTCTGCTTAGTGAAAAATGCATGTTATATATGTGTCTGTAAGTCAGCACTCTCTGAAGACACACTAGCCAATAAAGACAAGTCTTTCTCTAGGAAAAGAAAATGTAAATTTAAAAATTTTATTTTCTTTCCTTATCCCTGTGGCATATTACCACCTCTGTCCCTTCAGACAATTTATCAGAGACTTCCTCTTCCAAAGACTCTCAGCTATTGCCCCATTCCAAAAATAACATAGCTGCCCTCCAAATGCTACTGAGACACAAGATCTCCTGTCCATCCTCAGCCACGGATGACTTGCAGTTCCCACAAAAGTTGGGCTGATGAACTGCTCAACAGGAACACACCTACACCCCCATGCCTGGGCTGCAGGAGCTGCCTGGCCTTGCCGACAGTACAGGGCTGCAGCAGCACCCATAGGAATGCACAGGATGAGCTGAAGGAAAACCAAAAGGGAAGTCAAGTCAGGTCTTGTGCAGCAGCTGAAGGTCACAGAAGTCAGGAGAGCTGTTCCTTGTTCCTCTGAGGACTTTGCATGAGTTCAACAGGTGCCATAGCAGCATGAGACTTGAGACCGGAAAACTCCTCAACCACAGGGACACAGTGACCTGACCTCTCCTCTCTTCCTATGCAACTTCATACTTGTGACTTTTGGACATCTTCTAACAGTCTGAGGTTCGTTAAAACGTTACCAGGAAGTACAGAAGGTGGCTGTGGGCATGCAGCCAACATGGCAAAAATGAACACTAAGTGTGGGGCAGGTGGAGTAACTGTTCTACAGCCCTTTCTTGGCTGAAGCCTGATCCCTGCTGCTGGTTCTGTGAGACTGAGCTCAATGACCTACCCCAATCCCTCCAAGCCTGCGCCCTCCAACTAAAGAATAAATTCTTTGTTATTGTCTTTATTTACACTATATGCTAACTCACGTCTGGAAAAAAGCATCAAAGCATCTGAGTCTGAGGTGCAGTTGCACATTTAAGCAGCTGTTGAAGAGCTACTCATCCTTATGAAACAGCTACCTCTGGGGGGCTGCTAAAGCCATGATCTGTGTGGTTATCAGCAATACAAACGACAGTCATGCAAAGGAAATGTGACTTTGCAGCAGGTCAATCTCTGTAAGCTCATGCTGGCTCTCATTCTGTATGTATGCAGCCTCTCTCTGATTCCCAACAAAATCAGCAGAGCAGCAGGAACACAGGTGAGACAAACAGGAAGAATAACAGGTCTACCATTTGGCTTTTGAAGGGTTACCCACATCCATCTTGAGCTGCATCCTTGCATAGATGGGAGGTTGTGCCTCCAACCCAAGGGCTGTACACTGCTATAAAATCCTATGGCAAGGATATTTCTCAACAGAATCACATCCTCTTTTCACTTCTCCTTGGGGAAAGTGTCTTCCCTCAGGTTATTCCTCCCTGCCCTAGGACTGAAACACTGGATCTCCATTATGCTTAAAAAGACCATGAGAATCTATATCAGTTCTCCAGCCTTGACAGCAAAGGAATCTTTTACAGAAGACCTGTGCTGAGTATCGTTCAGTACAATAGTATGATCATGCTCCTGTTCTCTATATGATCTCAGCGTACTTCAATTTCTGAGCACTAAAATTTGTCCTGCCCTTGGAACAAGAAACCTATGCGTATGGACAACTGACTCTTCAACGGAAAGCGTATGCATCAATCTGTCTCCTTCTGGCAGCAAGGCTGGAATGGGAGCTACCTGTGTCACACAAGGCACCTGCATCTCCCTGCTACAAGGAAAAATCCGAGGACCCAGTCCAGCTGCCCCCAGGGGCCTGCTTAACCCCTTGCACGGCCCTCCACGCCCCTTCGGAGACACCCCGTCCTCTCTGCCAAAGGCACTGCCACAGGCAGACATGGAGCTGGAGAGCACCTCTGGTGGGCCCTCAGCCAACCTCTGGCTTCACCAGGTGCATCAGGCAGCTCATGGCAGAGGTGGGGACTGGCACCAGTCAGCCCCCCCATGCCTATTCTGCATCTATCCTGGCATCTTGTCCTTGATCTCACCCTTCAGTGTCCGCGGGTTCACTAGGTCTGGTCCCACGCTCCTAGATAGCAAATACAAGCCCTTGCAGGTGTGGAATTTGTAACTCTTTAGACATATATTGTTGGTATTTTAATCACCTTCTCAAATGGCCCATCTGTCTAATTCTGCCAGCAAATGAGGGCCAGAGCTCCAGAGTTTCTTACTTGGGGTGTTTATACAAGCAGCAAACCTTTTGGCTTGTGGCCACCTTCAGAAACACAGGTTGTTAATATTTATTTATATCAAATAATTAACTAGGAAATACAGGCATGGAGCAGGGCTGAGCTTGATAATGCAGCATTATACAAACACACAGCAGAGCAAATCTTCCATCCCTCAATCAAAGTAACAGGCAGAAAGAACAAGAGAGGTACAGAGCATAAGGAAACAGTATTTCTGTAGCACAAAGGTTTATTGCGAGAATTGCTGTTTGTGACTTATTAAAAAATTGTGGGGCAAAAAAACATGTTGAATGAAATGACAGTTAAACATAGGGATGACCATGCTGGGTCAGAACAGCAGCATTTCAAGTCCAGTCCAGGACTCTATCTCCTCGAGCAGCCACCAGTAATTGCCTAATGACAGCATGAGGACAGGGGAGACTGCTCCCCAAAATACTTCTGCAGGATGCAGATTTACACCTCAAAGAGTTCCTGAATCAGAGCTGTTTGTGTTGAACATCCCTGCACAGATTTTTCTTCCATGATCATGCTTAATTGCCTTTTGAACTGATTCCTGACATCCTGTAGCAGTGTGTTCCAATATTTGCTTTGTGTGAAGAGGTAACTTCTATGAAAGCATATATATATA
>NW_008672599.1:0-5128 GCF_000695815.1 Acanthisitta chloris | reverse complement strand
CCAAAGTATTTACATACTGAAAGCTTCACGCAGGCTGAAGGCTGAACCCAGATTTTTTTCTAAGTCAGAGAATGATAGAATGTTAAGGGCCAAAAGGAAGATGAAGGATAATGTAGACCCATTAGTTAATGGAGAGGGGACCCTCATAACAGAAGGCAGAGTTATTTACATCAGTCTTCACTGATAAGACCAGGCCACAGGGATCTCTGACCCAGAAGACCTGGGTAAATAAAGGTGGGGAAGAAGACCTTCCCTTGTCCAAAGAGGATTGGACCAGAGAATACCTAACAAACTAGACATCCACTACAATGTAAAGGAGTCTTTCTCACTTTGTTATTTTAAAGAATATTTAATGACACCTGCAACAAAAAATGCATTCACATTTGGGGATTAATTATAAATTGTATTTAATGTTTTAAAATATTTGAAAAATGGTTTATAACAGTAGAGTGTATTGAAAGTAAACATATTCCTGCAGGGGATTTCAGTTGAAATGCCACAATATTGTATTTCCACAGGTGAGACAGCATGTTAAAATGAATGCACACAAAAATGAGTCTGCCTAGTCTGCTTTTATTGTTCAAACTGAACAAAGAAGAAAAAGAGAGAGCCATCAAAAGTGGTGCAAATAAAAGGTAATTTTTAATGGAAGTTTTTACAAAGGACTTTTAAAAATATGGGTTTTAGTCTGACAGTGTCCCTTTCAATTTGTGAGATCAGGTTGATGGTACCAATAAAAGGTATTTTTTTAATGGAAGTTTTTTTAAAGGATTTAAAAAAATACGGGTTTTAGTCTGACAGTGTCCCTTTCAGTTTGTGAGATCAGGCAAAAAAACTTCTTACACCTACACATCCTTATAAGTACCAGCACAAATAATACTGCCCTGAAAGGTGGCAGCTGGTAAGATAAGTAGGCATCCATTTGCAAAAATAATGTTTTTCCCACTTTTGATTCTTCAGAAGTTTCAGAGAAAGAAATTGTCTATATGATTGAAATATTGTATTTTACTTTTCTTCATCAAGAAGAGCACACTATAAAAGAAATTGAGAGAACACTATTGTTCCTTTCACAGTGAGCTACAAAGAATAAAGCTAAAACTGATTTACACAAGTCATAAAGAAGTAATACAAATACCTTGTATCTTAGACACGTTTAATTCAATAAACCTACTGTCATGTTACAACAGAAAAACTCTTTGTAGCTGTAAGAGAGGCCTAGCATCTATTCAGGCTAATGGCTGCCTTGTTGAGTAATCAGGCAATATTAATTACTCTTACTAGAAGCATCAAATTTTTTTCTCAGAGAACTGAAAACAGTGTTTGGTGTTTATAAATAGCTAACAGTGTATATAAACATCAAACCACAGTGTATTTGGTGCATGACAAAAATTTATGTGTGGATAGATCAAATCTAAAAAATGTGTATTTATTATTGAAGGTTGCCTAGCCTTGAGGGCCTTATTTCATGGCATTGATCAGCAATGCGTTTTTAATTTAGATGTGGTGAAATATTTTGGTGAGGACAGCTTGAATCCCTCTGATTTTTCTTGTGTGTGTGTCTGGAAACATTTTACCTTTTTCCTATTTGTAGAGAAAAACTGCTAAGATCTTTATCTTTGCTGATTGTCAGGTGATCCAATGCCTATCTGTGTAAATTAATTATGTGGACATATATTCTCAGTGGTGCATCTGTATCCTAAACCACTGACCAGAGAGAGGATAATACAGTTCAAGTGTTTTGAGTGAAGAGGACTTTCCTGAGCCCCTTATTTTCCACTTTTATTATGTCAGTACTACTGTTAGTGATTAGGTCAGTGCTTTCAGTCACATAAGGAACTGATTGTGATGTGTGAAATTTACAATTGCCTGCGACACTGTTACTGATGCACTCAGAAATTCTTCAGTCCCTTTAATAGTTTGAATGTTATTGATAAATTATACAGCTGGTAAATAGAAGTGTTATGTCTAAATTCTGGTCTTTTAGTACTTCCCTTTTATTCTGTTGCAAAAATAATCCTTCGCTTCAGCTTTAAGTTTGCAGTTAGTCTTGTGTCTTCTACACATGTGCTAGATTTGATTGCCAAAAGACCATGAATGGTTGAGAATTGTCTGTGTCTAGTCTGTATTGTACATAAAATACCTGAGTTTTGGACTTATCAGAAATAAAATCTATTGCTTATATAGAATAAATTATTTTAGCTTCAAAACAGACATAATTTTTACTTTTGTGGATTGGTCTAGTTAAGGCACTTTCTACTTTGTATGCATTTTCCATGATAAAATAACAGTTGCATGCAATTTATTCTCAAATTTAAGCTTCTTTCTTAAAGAAAATAAAAAAATAAATTATTTTTTCAGCCATAGTATAAAAAATTCCAGATAGGTATACCTTTGTTTGCTGCAGCTTATGCAGAGCAATTTGTGAGGCAATAACCTACATCATGCTGCCCTTTTAAAGTCTAGTTTATATTCTATGTTATTTTAGTCATTGTAGGAATTGATATATTTAAGGAAAAAGAGATAAATAATTCTACATCAGTCAGGTCTGGTGCCAGTCCAGCTGCAGAAGAACTGTTTTCTTTCACTTGTCATAAAAGAATTTGTCCTTTTCTTTCTGCTTTTCTTTGGTTTTTGATGACAGTGAGATTTGGACTATTCTTCCAAGTACATCTTGACTTGTCATTTAAATGCAGTGCTTAGTTTATTCACCAGGGGTCATCAAAGGTCTGGATTTTCTTTGTCTACTGAGGTGAACTGAATGATGACATTTCTGAGCTTTCTTCAGAACGTGGCATTTGGAATGTTCATGTACCCACTTGCAGCCCCGTTGGTCAGTCTGTGATGACTACAGAACTCATTCTGAACGCTTATTTTAAATATTCACAATGTTTGCTTTGGCAGACAACTTAGTCCAAGAGTCACTTTTTTTATGCACTATTATTTTTCTGTTAGTTAGTTTAAATTTCCTTTGTGTGATGCTTAAATGAAACTATCAGCAAATGCAGGAGCCATAACAGCTATTTGTCCCTTGCAGATACTTACAAAAGCAAATTTGCTATGTACAAATCTGGTCTTCCTCTGAATGCTGGACTGTTTTTACAGCAGAGAAATCACTTTTCAGACCTGCCTGCATTATAACCTCTCACAAAGATGGCAACAATGAAGAAAGCAGATATGCATTTTCCTGATGAAACACTTCTAGTAAATAGTTCTTCAACATTGGGTGAAATGTGTACTGCTGTGGATAAATGATGCAGTGTAATATCGGTATGACTCAGGTTATCTGTAGGCCTGGGTCACTAAAACACTGCAAGAAGTACATATTGTCCTGGACAAAACTTGTTGAAGCTGAATTAGCAGATCAAGTATGCTCTCCATCAACTTCAAAGACTTGTGAACATAAGATGAAAACAGTTTATCTCACTTTGCCAGGCACTTCTATTTACTTCCCAATTCAAGCCAGAGAACAGTCAGTGAGAGCTGAGTGCTGGGTGAGAACAGCAAAACCAGCAGCTTCAGCCACTGAGTCTGAGGGGCTTTTCTCTCCTTGTTTCTGCTAGTGAATAATGACAACTCCCTACCCTAATTAAAGGGTTTCATATTAGCACGTCAACTAGATAAATGATCCTGACAGGCCCCTGAACACACATAAATAATTGTCCTGGCATTACTCTGTCACACCTGAAAGTCTACAGTAACCTGCTAGCTGCTCTAAACTTTGCGCTTGCTTCCCATTTTGTGTTTAATGATCACCTGGCTTCAATTGGACTAAATACCAAACCTGTCACGTGGATTAGTCTCTTTTCACAGGACCTCTGAATTCCCTGTAGAGCATACCTTCCTCCTGAGACCTCAGCCACCTTCAGAATTTTCCCACTTCTTAAGCATGTTCTATGAGCAGTAAGTGGTTGTTTCCTATAGTTTCTGTTTCAGACTTGCGTTATTCTGGATCTTGAAATGGATGCCCTGATATTAAAATTTGTCCTGTAAGGAGAATTTTTCTTTGTACATTTTCAGTTTCTAAAGACAAATTGAGTTCATGTTATATTCTGTGAGTGAGTCACTGGAGCACTGATGCATTTTCTCTTCTTTGCCCTATTTTCAGTGCATCTTATAGAGATATTGTCATTGATACTTATGTCACATTTGTTTGAAACTGACCAATCACATTCAAAAATGTTCAGGGGAGACTTGACTGACAGAAGCATTTAGAAATATCCAAGTTAGAAAAGTAAAACTTAATGTTGCCTTTACTACCAGAAAGATTTCTCAGGAAAGAGACATTTAATACAGCTACACCATTGCCTGAGAGAGAATTTTTATACTTATCTTCTTGCACTTTTGTGATCTTGTTTGTAACACATTCATGATGATTACCATATAAATGCTTGCTACCCCTTTAGGTTTCTTAGGTTCTTATCTAGCTCTTTTTATATATTTTTGCCTACATATATCACTGAACTCTTCAAATGTTTTTATGATAAGAAGCTTCATAGGAGAAAAAAATTATTAAAATAGTAAGATAGGAGAGGCAGGTGTAAAGGAGTACTTAAAATATGGAGAAAAACCCCAACAAAAGTATTCGTCTTTAACACAGTTTCCATGTGTTCTGTATGTTCCATAGGCTGCCTTACAGCCTTTCTTAAAGTCTCAAAAAGCTTACATACTCTTACACCTGATTTGCCAAGATGATCAGGACAGGCTTAAGGTAACCAGACAGAAAATGTATGTATTTTGGCTGAGATTGATGCAGCAGTATTGATTTAGACCAGCTGATTAACCTTTTCTAATTCACTTAAGGATTTGTAGGTCTGTTTAATTAATAATACTAACTGCTTGTTTCTGAGAAGCATATTTAATGGGCTAGGCCAAGGGTAAGAGAACTAAGGTAGGATACAGCAGTGAGTGAAATGGCAACACTTATACGGATACCCTTCTATTTTGGGGACTAATTTCAATAGTTTTTTCAAAGGATAGTCCCTTTGTTGGAAAGATAGTGAAAGATAATTTAAATTAAAAATTAGAGCTTGCCTGATTCTGATTTCATTTCTTTTAGTATGAAATAAGTGTGTCATCAGAGATATAGGCAAGAAAGTGTTCAGCAAATGCAGTCTCTGTGACAGAGTAG
>NW_008672598.1:11077-29639 GCF_000695815.1 Acanthisitta chloris | reverse complement strand
CGGGAGGTCTGGAGCATCCCTCGGCGGGCGGGAGGCAGGGCGAACTCCTCGCTGCTCTCCCTGCGCCGGTAGAGAAACTTTTGCACGTGGTTGTTGCTCTATAAAGGAATCCAAATGCGTTTTAACTCCGCGCACTGTTTTTTTTTTTTTTTTTCTCTGTAAGATGCTTGGGAAGAAACCCAGCAAGTTTATTTTCAGAGACGGAGTGATTTTGCCGTTATAATGGAGCGAACTGAGGGGAATTTAGGAGTTGGGTTTCTTTGTCTGCATGTGGTGAGCTGTAGTGCCTTCCTAACAGGAGCAGCGTGTTCTGCTTTCTGTCTCGCTGCAGGTCCTAGGAAGCCACCGAGTCTGAAGACTTTAAGCACGGTCACGGTTTGGCTCTGCAAAACTGATAGTATCGGTGCATACTTAGCAATTGAAAGCGGTGTTAGTTACATTGATGGGGTGTTTAGCTGATTTCCTTTCAGCTGTTATACTGATTCTGAAGAAAAATGCAACCACCACCATGTAATTACAGAGGCGTATTAAAATGAGCCTACATCAGGGATCTGTCAGTAGTTTGAAAATACTTAATTTTTCATTTGATTTAGGCTGAGACCTGCATGCTGCAGAGCTGTTAAGTAGGATAAGGAGCCTGTTGTTTAGTCTTAAAGTAGTGTTTACTACTGGGCTGCTGTGACAAGTAGCCTGTTGAAGTGCAATTATAAATCAAAGTCTTGGTTCAACCTCTATTCCTAGATAAAATCCGTATCTGTAATTTACTGACCACTTCTTGTCTTTTATATACGAATATTACTATTTCTAAGGAAAAAATGCCCGAAGGGAATTGGCTCATATTATTCAAGATGAACATTTGCTCACTGACTGTAAATTACCTCTACTGAAGTATTTGAGGCTTGCATAATTTCCAGCACCAGACAGAGAAATCAGAGGTGTCATTTGTGCATCTTAATATTCTTGTGAGATTCTGGACTGAGCTAATTGCCAGAAACTGCAAAAGGACGTATTTACAGAAACACTGCCTATTAGTGAATGATGATAATTGCTGGTAAGGGTGCTTGCTCCACTAGTCCATGTGTGAACTCATCTCAGCACCACAGTGGAGGAAAAAGATATGTATCTTTGTTCTGTTTGGGGAAATATGTTAGCTTATCTTAAATGTGAATTGGCATACTTTGAATTCCTCTCAACAGATGACATTGTGATGATAAAGGCAGTCTACAGGAGCAGTTAAAGGCCAGCATATGTGAAGTCTGGAAGTGCATGTCACAGAGAGACCAAATCTGCTGTTTTAGTGGGGTGAAGTGCTGAGTGCCTTATTCAGTAGCTGTGTGAGAGTGGTTCTTTATGTATATTTTATATGATTTTTTTTACAGCAGTATTTATTACTATGGCTGTGGGTGGCCTTGGGTAGCATGCAATGATCTGTTCCTTCCCTTTACATATGGTCTGTAGTTCACTAGCATCCAACATATGCATAACTGCAGAGTGTTTTTTTGTGTGTTTGCTGCTGTTTTGTTGTGGTTGTGGGCTCATTCTGAATGATGCTGAACAAGTGGTGCTCACAGGAGTACACAGCCTGGTGAAGGATCTGAATGCCTGCATTTGCAGCCTCTGAAGTGAACTTTACCTTCCTGTTCTGAACCCTGTGTGCATGATGAAAGAAAGTTTTCAGTAAAGTCTGAATTCCCCTGATGTATGTGGGGAAAGAAGAAGACCTGTGTTTTCACAGGGATCATGTCATGCCTAGACTGTGGTGTCTACACCTTCACTTAATTGGAAAGAGGGTGGGGAGCAATGAGCATCTTCAGATCCTGGTTACTCTGTTGTCTCTGATCAGTGGAGTGTTTAGCTCCCATCCTGCTCCTTAGTGAGGAAATCTTGCAGGACTAGGTCCTCAGTGTGAGGAAACCCCACCTCTAGAGATCCAGTGAATGCTTTGCACTCTATCATGATAGCATTTACAATAGTAAAGTGCCTGAAAAGGTCTGAAAAAATGGACAGTAAAAGGTTCACCTTTCTATCTGTGTCTTCAAACTCTTTGCATACTACTGTTTCAGGCCATGACCCTTTCTGTAATCCTTCAGTTCCATCAGATTTCAACCTGTATATGGCCAGTATCATGTTTTTGTCTATAGATTAAGTGGGTAATTTTAGTGTGAGATTAGTGCTCAGGGTCCTTGAGTGCCATCTGAGTCTTTTTGCCAGACAACACAATTGTATTAAAGGTAATTTAATTTTCCTTGTAAAAGGGTTTGTGTTGTGAAGACATACCAGCTGCTTTAAGTTGTTCTGTGCTAAGTGCATTTAATAAGTTGGTCTAGGGAGCATTGTTAAAATACCTTTCTAAACTTTTGTGTGGTAGAGTGGGACAGATACTCTGCCTTGTGGCTCTGATGGGTGGGATTCCTCACTGGTTTGGAGGATTTTGGATTGAGCACTATATATTGAGCTGTTACTCACTCTTTTAAATCCTGGTTAATTTTCATCAGGCAAGTTGTGTTTCAGATTAAAGGAAACAGGCTATGGTAGTTTAACACTAAGGTGTCTCTTTGTTCCTTAACTTATCTTGGGTTTAGGGGCTTTTTTTTTTTTCTGTAACTGAAGGGAAAGGTGGATCACAAACTTGCTCTTCAATTTGATGTGTCAATTATTCCATACATTAGCACAGAGAGCAAGGAGGATGGTATGGGCTATGCTGCAGTTAATCTGCAGGTGTTGCATGTTCTAAATACACAGATTGCTTGTTCTGAAATAGAGTCTCCTGCCCAGAGTAATCACATATGGTTTTGATTTTGTTGAAGTTTGTGGTCACATGAATCTAGAAAAATACATTTATTTATTTTAAAATGCTTTTTTTTGAAGCTTGTAAAGCTCTTTTGTCATCATGAAGCATGACATGTGGGAATGGAATTCTACAGTTCTGTACTGTAGAAGGTGCTCAGGAATATGAAAATGTCTGTGAGAGAGGGAAGTATATCCACATTAAAAACCTTCAGAAGTGGCCCCAGGTCATGCTCTGACTTTGGGCATTGCATGCTTTCCAGATAGACTTCTGCTTTTCTTTATTTGAAGGTACAGTAAAAGAGACTCTGGGCATGCAAATATCATAGTAATTAGGCAGGGTTGGTTCTTGTCTTTGAGCTTTCTCTGCAGTTTGAAGAGAGAATTGAAATTATTACCGTAGTGGTCAGAGACACAGCTTGCACTGTGCTTTATATGCTTCATCTCCTATTATTTGCACTGTGGCTCTTTGGCCATTAGTTTTTTATGGCTACCAGTATTCCTCCCTTTCCCTGTGCTTCATACTATTTTGGCTTGACTTCATACTATTTGGCTTAGTTAAATCTGGGCAAGTAGCCTGTTGAAGTGTAATTATAAATCAATTTGCTGCTGTAGTCACACATAGACCTCCATATCATGGCAGGTAGCAGTAACATCACCTCCAAACAGGAACTGAACAGCATTGTGTCTGTTAGGAATAGGGCAGGGTAGGGTATGTCTTCTGTTTTATGCCTCCTTCAAACCTCATAATGAACCAATGGCTTGTGCTCCAAGTACCCAGCTCTCCAGGTAGCCTCAGAGGCAGTGTCTGGAGACTTCAACTGATAGTCAAAATACATTTTTCTGCTGACTCTGCCTATGTATATGCTCTGTCACTATAGCAGGCAGCTGCTGGCAGAGTTCAAGGTGGAATATGTAAAACTGATTGTCATGTGTTTTTTTTTTTACAGTTACCTGAGTCTAAGTTTCTGATTATTACTAGGTTTTTGTTTTAAAGTTTGTGGTAGGGGTTTTTTCCCCCCATTCTGTGCTGTTGCATATGGAATCATTATACCAAAGGGAAGCTTCCTAATGGGATTAGTAGGTTTTTGTTCCCTGTGCAACTTTTGACATTCCTTAGGTATTTGTCTGGTAGCTCTTCCTGCTATGATTCAGTACAGGAGAATGTTTCAAGCACGTGCATGTGTATGTATGTAGTGAATCAGCTGGTCTAGGCTGGGGAAGGGTGAGAAAATCAGTCCTCGTTCCCTTTCTGTCTCTGGCTTACTGTATTGCTATGAAAGTTGGAGATCAGGTTTCCCAAGATAAACCTGCTCTTGGGCAAGAAATTTAGACGATGTCATTTATGAATCTCATCTTGCAAAAAAATAAACACATGCCAAAGGTAAATGTAATTCTCTCTCCACTCAGCTATAAATTAAGGCTTTCTCCCCATCTTATAGTGAATAATAGATACACTTTTTGATATGCAGAAACAATAATGAATTTAACTCTCATTTATTTTATTCATTTTTCTCTGTTTCTAGGTGTGAAAGAAAATGTCAGTCAGCATGCATGAAAATCGCAAGTCTAGGGCCAGTACTGGCTCCATAAACATTTACTTGTTCCACAAGTCATCCTATGCTGATAGTGTCCTCACTCACTTGAACCTTCTGCGTCAGCAGCGTCTCTTCACAGATGTACTTCTCCATGCTGGGAACAGGTCATTCCCCTGCCACAGAGCAGTTCTAGCTGCTTGTAGCCGCTATTTTGAAGCAATGTTCAGTGGAGGACTGAAAGAGAGCCAGGACAGTGAAGTCAACTTTCATAATTCAATTCACCCAGAGGTCTTGGAGCTTCTTCTGGACTATGCATATTCCTCCAGGGTCATCATCAATGAGGAAAACGCAGAATCACTGCTGGAGGCTGGTGACATGCTGGAGTTCCAGGACATTCGGGATGCTTGTGCAGAATTTCTGGAGAAAAACCTTCATCCCACCAACTGTCTTGGCATGCTGCTGCTGTCGGATGCTCACCAGTGCACCAAGCTGTATGAACTCTCTTGGAGGATGTGCCTTAGCAACTTCCAGAGTATCAGTAAAAGTGAAGACTTCCTCCAGCTGCCAAAAGACATGGTAGTGCAGCTCCTTTCCAGTGAAGAATTAGAAACTGAAGACGAAAGGCTGGTGTATGAATCAGCTATCAACTGGGTCAGCTATGACCTGAGTAAGCGTCACTGTTACCTGCCAGAGCTATTACAGACAGTGAGACTGGCCCTCTTACCAGCCATATACCTTATGGAGAATGTGGCCATGGAAGAACTTATCACCAAGCAAAGGAAAAGCAAGGAGATTGTAGAAGAATCAATAAGATGCAAGTTAAAGATCTTACAGAATGATGGAGTCGTGACTAGCTTGTGTGCCAGACCCCGTAAAACTGGCCATTCACTTTTTCTTTTGGGCGGCCAAACCTTTATGTGTGACAAGCTGTACCTAGTGGATCAAAAGGCAAAGGAGATCATTCCAAAGGCTGACATACCAAGTCCACGGAAAGAGTTCAGTGCTTGTGCCATAGGCTGCAAAGTGTATATCACTGGGGGACGAGGATCAGAAAACGGAGTCTCCAAAGATGTGTGGGTGTATGACACCCTTCATGAGGAGTGGTCGAAGGCTGCTCCCATGCTGGTAGCTAGGTTTGGGCATGGCTCTGCTGAACTTAAGCACTGTTTGTATGTAGTAGGAGGACACACTGCAGCAACTGGTTGCCTTCCAGCTTCCCCTTCAGTATCCTTAAAGCAAGTAGAACAGTATGACCCTGTGACCAACAAATGGACCATGGTTGCCCCGCTGCGAGAGGGAGTAAGCAATGCAGCTGTAGTCAGTGCAAAGCTGAAGCTGTTTGCTTTTGGAGGTACCAGTGTTAGCCATGACAAGCTGCCCAAAGTTCAGTGCTATGATCAGTGTGAAAACAGATGGACAGTACCAGCCACCTGCCCCCAGCCCTGGCGCTACACAGCTGCAGCTGTTCTGGGTAACCAGATTTTTATTATGGGTGGAGACACTGAATTCTCTGCATGCTCTGCTTACAAATTCAACAGTGAGGCATACCAGTGGACTAAGGTGGGAGATGTGACAGCTAAGCGGATGAGCTGCCATGCGGTGGCATCTGGAAACAAATTGTATGTGGTTGGAGGTTACTTCGGTATTCAGAGGTGCAAAACATTGGACTGCTACGATCCCACGTTGGACGTATGGAACAGCATAACAACTGTGCCCTATTCATTAATTCCCACAGCATTTGTCAGCACATGGAAGCACCTCCCCTCCTAATTATGTGTATGTTGCAATTAGAAGTTATCAGGTAAGAAATAGCACCTTTGAATTCCAGTGTAATAATGCTTCTCACAAAGCTTTTCTGCAGCAGCTCTGAGCAGGGGTATGTCCAATCCAATTTTACAGCTGGAGCAACTGAGATGTACTTTCATGGACTGTTGTAAGCCAGGAACCATGTCTGGAACAGAACCAGAGGCTAGAAGTAGTTTGCTGCTTATCTTGCACCCACTTCTTTTTACAAGGCGTTTTCCTCCATAATTTAGATGTAAAGGACTGAGCAAAAATGGTTTCAGCTTTTGGGGAAATGCAAATAATCTTTTGGAAATTGAACCCTACTCTGGGTTTTAGTACTAAATAGGTGCTAAATGAGGGTTCAGTGCTGTTTTCCTGGGTCACTCTTTATGCAGTAACAGTACCCAAAAATGATACCATAAATTCTAATCTGAAGCCTGATAGTGAATTCACATAAATTTCCAGGCCTTTGGAGAAACTTGCTGTCTTATGAGAGGTGTTTTACAGCAGTTCAGGACTGGTTTTCAATCTCACATAGACAGCATCTGCATGGACTAAGGTTGTATCTGCTCCATTGTTACACTTTAAAATACAGATTTTTCAAGATACTTATGGTCATGTACGTTGAACTAGATATAGTGTCAGGAAGACATATAATTAATATTGCTGGCTGAAATAATTACCAGTCTATAGCACACACTGTTCCAAAACAATTTAATTATACATAATGGGCCAAGCTCTTACCAGATGCAACTTCAGCACTGTATCTTCTCACAAGCAAGCCTGAATTTGGTCTTGCTTGCTTGGTTGATGTGCATTTCTTATTTTTAGGAGGAAGGGAGAAAATTTGCACTATTAATCTATGTGTTTTGCAACAAATCCCCACTCCCCCATTGGGGCTTTAGTACAAAACCAGTTACCACTAGCCAAACATACTTGATCCTAACTAATCAATGTCCTGTGAATGGTAATTTCTTTTGGGATTTGAACAGTGTATATTGTAAGCATGAAGGCAGGGAAGTTAGAAAGAAAAGGTAAATAAATACAGTTGCAGTAATTAAACAAGATATGCATGTGCCTCTGGGTTACCTAAAAGTCCAGAATGACAGAGGTTCTCCAGAAAATTGAATGAACATCTTGTATATAGAGACTTCTCTAGGTTCTGTTTGGGACAGATCATTGGGATTTTATTTTCTGGTGTTTTTCGCAGCAGTAGATATTTGCATAACTCTTGCAGTAAAGACATAAACTCAAGGGTCTTTGAAACAGTGTAGATAGAAGTATATAGCAAGAAATATCAGTTTGTCATGAAATTGCTTTCTCTGTGGTACGCCAGGGATTCATCTTGCAGTTTGTCTTTCAGGTGACTGACTTTGATTGAGTAAAGAACACAAGGTTGGGCCCATGCAAAGCAGCAGCTCAGCATGGAAATCTAGGGTGAAAATTGGGCTGTGTTGTGCCATCAGCTGCTCTTATCTCAGGTCATTGTTTGTCTTCAAGGCACTACCCTGTCCCCTCTCTCCCTTCTCTCCCTGTCTCCCTGCTTTTCCCAGGGCAAAACCTTGAGACTGGTCCTGGGTGCTGGTGTTAATTGCCCCACAACAGCCAGCAAATGGAAGCCCTGATTTCTGTGTGGCAGCTTCCTGCTTAGCTGGGAACAATATCTCCATGTCTTCAGTTAACTTTTATTATTACTGACTTTATGCAGTTCTCAGTCTTATCAGAGCAGTAGTATTGAATGCCTGAACTCAGGTCTCTGCCAAGAAAAATATTGACTTGCTCTTCTGAGACTGACTTAATTGTTCTGAAGTTTACTGTACATGAGAGGGAGTGCTTTATTTTGAAAAAGACTCCTCAATATAACGGTACAAAAAGCTTTCCTTTATTCTGCAGTATCTTGTTAAAAGCCATTATTTTGGCTTCACTAACACACAAGACAACTGGCTTAACTAGCACACGAGATAACTCTCTTATTGTAGCCATAGACTGAAATCTCTCCCATGCTGTGTGCTCATCCAGCAAGTAGGTTGGATTTTTTCTTACTAACTCCTGCTGCTTTGTCAGTGGGTGGGAGGGACAAAAAGGAAATTACTTCTGATTACTCTCTGTTTTCATGGTGCTGTGTGGCCCCAGTCTGACAGCTTTTAGGAAGACTGCAGTCTGGTTTGTCTTGTTGCTCAAACTTGTGGGGTATGAGTAGGTTAGGTTTTTTTCCCCTTTATTTTGGAATTACTTAGAATTTTTTTTAAAGTTCAGCCCATGACAAGGAGCACTGTCTTGACTTCAGTGTTGATAGTCTGTTTCAGTGGGAAGAATGGCATGCTGTGCTGAAGAATGTCTAGAAAAGTTCAATCAGCACTAAACATGGAGACCCTTTTTAGACATAAAAATTAGCCCATAGTTGCCAAAAGGCTTGATGCTCTGGGCTGTTATGTAGGCTGTGTTGTTTCCTGTGGGTATTCTCTGTTGTTCTTGGACATCACAGCCTGAGAGAAATGTGGTGTATTCAAAGGACCTGTGGGTGCACTGGAGCTCCTTTGCACTATAATGAAGTAGGATTTGCCTCCTAAAATCCTAGCAGTGCTGTCAGAAATTACTGTGATGAACTGATGAAAGTTTAGAAGGTGGCATTTAGATACAGCTTCACAAGGAAAAAGCAAAGCACAACCTTGACATCCAAAGGCTGAATTTTTCATTGAATAATCGGTTTTATAAAGGACCCTAGGATGGAGTTACTGATGTATGGTACATTGCTGTCTGAAAAAAAAGGAGGCAGACCTGCTCAAATGAATAGTAAATACATTTTAAGTAAGGGAATTGTATGTTCCTTTATTGTGAGTATGTTCAATTAAGAATTCTTTGAGATGAGTGGAGGTGTTAGGGTGAGACACCTTCACCTTCCCTTCTGCTTTACTCCTGTCAGGTTTGTTGTGGCCCAGGGCTAAAACAACTCTTTGCACTAAGTGTTCATGTGGATTTTTGTGGAAGAGGAGTTACGAGAGGTTATGTTCACGTGAAACCAATCCACAGACCTTTAAGATTTTGGGGAAACATAGAAATGTTGAAATATGTAGGATGTAGAGCCCATCACATTGAACTGTATTGGGCTGGTTTAATTTAGGCTTCAAATGACTGAATTTATACCCAAAAGATCAGAGAGTCTTTCTGGGATCAATTGAATGGTTTGCAGAGTAAGGCTAGTAGAATAATAAAGTCAGAATGTGACCCTAAATACTTACGTTCTTGATTGGTTTACTTATCAATAATTGGCTATTGCACAGGAACTCTGAGATTTCAGGGAGTCAGGGGGCAGAAAAACTCATCAACTGGGTTGTATGTATCCTAAGCCTGTCTATTAGATTTTCTTTGACATCTTGCAAAAATCTTAGTACATTGTTGCAGCAAAACCCTTTAAATTATTTCTCTCCTTTCCCTCCACCTCTTTTAGTTTACTCCTTTACTTGGAGATGAGAATTGGAACCTCAGATCTGGAGAAGTGGTTGTAATGAAGAAAAATGGTTCAGCATCGTTTGCATTTGAAGAAAATCATCTGCACCTTGTAAATTATCCAACCTAGACGTGAAGGAATGGGAGGAAAAAAAAACCCCTGTCTTCAGTACTTCAACATGTGGTTTTAATATGAGTGGACATACCTATGATCTGATCCTTGTAATTGTGGATTAATGCCAATATTAATCAGTCAAAGATGAAAAAGAAGAGACACAACTTCTCTGAGCTGTGCACCACGCAACACTCAATTTCCATGGATTCCACTGTTTTTTATCTGAAATTTGAAGTGGTTGTCACCTCTCTTTGTGGTGGTAGAAGTGCCAGTGCCAGCTGCAGGGGAAGCAGGCCAGGTCTGAAACAGCAAGATGCCACTGTGAGTGAAGATAGTGGTATTGCTGCTGAACTCGGCTAAAGGGATTGTGTTTGTCTGTGGGCAGTGCCCACAGCATCTCTTAGACCCCGCGTTGCATTGTCCTGTGTGCAGTAAGTGACCTTCTGCTTTGTAAGGAACAGTCAAGTGGTGAAATGTTTTTGCAACAGTGGGGAACAAAAATGACATCCCTCAAATGCTCCTTTTTCCCATTCCTCCCTGTATTTATAAGTAATTCAAACTGTCCCTTTCCAGTTATGTTACTTGTTGTAGATAGTTATTTATTGTTCAATGCTTGCATGCTGAAACAATGCCTGCAATTGTCTTCATGTTGCAAGGGCTTGTGTGAATTGTATGTTTTGCACATATTGTGATTGCTGACTTGCTCTGATGCACAAAGAAAGAAAACTATTAGGTAACAGTTGGAGGTGGGAGGTGGGGTGGCTTCCCAGTCGGAAATGGAAGGATTACAAGACATGATCTTAAATTACACACGTACTAAAGGAAGAAGCCATGGAGGTCACTTTCTCAGGCCACCAGCTCCCCAGGTTGCATGTGGTGTGTCTTGTAGATGGTGTCCTTGCAACATTTCATTTATTGGTCATGCCTTTCAATTTCTAATCTGGAAATAGCCCAAGTCTCTTGCAACTCTCTCTTTGTGCAGCTTACTGATTGCAATGCAAATACTGTGGAAGAGCTTCTGGATACCAAGCCCAGATGAAGTCATTGTCCAAACTTATTTATTTATTTATTTACTGGGTTGGAGGAGGGTTACTTAACAATATAGCCACATTGTCCTGAAGGAGTGGAGAATGGTGATTCAAGAATAAAAACAAAAACCTCATGATAGGTTAGTGATGAAGTCTTAAAAAAAAAAAAAAAGAAGAAAGAACAGCAATTTTGCACTGACTGGATTGCCTCATCCATCTGCATTTCAGATGATCATCTGAGTGGCCAGATGTCAAAGACCCAAGTGCTCTAGAAAAATTCTTATGGGGATAGAAAATGAGTTTCAAACCTCTTAATCTTAAAAAAAAGCCCTCAAGCTCTGCTGCTTTTTCTTTTCTTCCTTATCCAGGTGTGTGTTTAACCATTTGGTTGCTCAAAGGCATCAGATACCATCCTGAGAAACCTAACTTTGATTTTTTATTTTTTTTTTAATAAATTTGTTTCTTACAGTTCTGGTTTTTGGACAGAGATGAAGCTACTCTTTTTTTCTGAATTTCAGAAGCTTGTGTTTCACAGGTGCTTTCTTTGCCACATCCTGTCATGAAGCATGTGTTGTATTGTGTTTTTTCTTAAATGTTTTTTGGAGCCCAAGTTGACTGGCACATTCAGTAACATGGTTGGTGTGTACTGTGGTATAAGTAAACAGCTGCATGCGTGCATGCCAAACAAAAATAGTCACATTGGTGATGCTT
Organism: Acanthisitta chloris; assembly: GCF_000695815.1. Classification (NCBI taxonomy): domain Eukaryota; kingdom Metazoa; phylum Chordata; class Aves; order Passeriformes; family Acanthisittidae; genus Acanthisitta; species Acanthisitta chloris. The sequence continues at coordinate 18,228 of NW_008672598.1, read as the reverse complement.
GTCTTTCTTTGTGTGACAGTGATGTAGCTGTATTTGTGAAAGTTTAGTCATCTGAAAGTGTTTACATTGGTCACTGGAAGTTTCTCTGTGCTGCCTTACTTTTGATTTGCTGTCTGGGGTAGACTCTTACATTTCAAAAATAAAAGTATTTGGAGTTCTGTGAATACTGAGAGAACATTGATTCATTAGCAAAGGCATTAGCAGTTTTTAAGAGGGTGAGGTCCAGCTAGATGTGATAAAATTATAGGATTGCTGGTTAAACTGATTCCTTGAAATGGTAGATTAAAAAAAGTGTTTAGACCCACAGCCTCTCCACCCCTCACCCTCCCCTTAGATGGCTTTTAAGCAATAGGAAAACATCTTAGATAGGGTAGGTCTCCTTTCTGTATCCCTATACTTGCACAGATTGCCATGTTGAAGCAAACAGCCTTGAATTTTTGTAGCCTTTCATTTGGGGATCACTCCCAGGAGTGCAAAGGGAACCATAAAATCAGACTTCCTGTGCTTTGCATGTCATCTCCCCAGGCGCTAGTGACTACACGAGGCACAAGGAAGTAAAGAACCAGGTCCCCAGGGGCCCCTTGTTTGAACAAGGGCATGTAGGTTGGAGACCTGTGTTCTCTGTCAACCTGACTAGAGTCCAGAGGGAAAGCTGCTCTGCATCTAACTATTTAGCTTATGGAATCTGTCTTGTAGCACCGTGCAACTTCCGAAAGTGGGATGAATTTTCTGCAGTTGTTTCCAAAGTTGTGGTCTACTTTCAAGTCCTCAATTAATTCCTGTGTGTAGGCTGAAGGAAGCTGAAGTCAGGGTGGGCGTCTGGCTCTGCAGGGAATACACTGGGCTCTTGCTCTTTGAATGGGTGTGGGAATCCTGGCTAACTACTTGACCATTCCAGTCCTGCAAAACACCCCACACTTTGAAGCAAATGCAGTTCACAGCGGAGTGCACACAAAAACCCTGGCGTAAGACGGGAAGGTTCCTCTTATTTTGCAGGCTGGTTGCTGTAGAAACATGTAACAAAGGGCAGCCTTCCTCTTCTGGTATATTTGTGCAGACCCTTTTCTATATGTTTGACACCTGTCTGAATGAGAGTGATTAGAGCAGAATAATGTTCCCATTCCTGGCTATTGAAGATGTGGTTCATGTACTAAAAGAAAACTGTGCAAGTGAAGAAGTAAAATTGTCTATGTTGTGTCTTTTTGTTTGCTACTACATCTTAAGATTTTGTAAAACTCGCGGTTTTTTCACAATGTGAAACTGAAGGTCAATAAATTATCAGAGATTTCCTCTTCGTGGAACCTTTATTTCAAGTGTTGTCTCTTCCCCCCTCCTTCCTCTCCCCCAGATGCCTTGAATCCCTTATAATGTCCTTTTCATGTCCTCTTAAAAAAAGCACACCAGCTACATGCAATTTAATGCTTTGGTTTAAGCTTCTGCTTCAGGTTGTGCTTTCCTTTCCTTTGTTCTGTTCTGCTGCTGTTACTATGATCTCTATCTCAAAGTTCAGCAGTTAAAACTCAGAGAGCCTCAAAACATTTAAGAACAGGAAATGCAAGTTCGTTGGTACTTGCAGTACAGTTTAGCTAGTGCCTGATACCACTGGGAAGTGAAATTAGGCATCTTGAATCCTTCATAATATTCTCCAGGCAGAAAATGCTGGCTGTGTATAAAACATTCCAGTTGTTTTATATAATGCACACTTATGGCTAAACTCTTTGAACTTTTCAGCTCGCTTATATTTTTATGTGTATACAGAGTGGAGTTTTTTTTTTTTTGGTTTTTGTTGTTGTTTGTTTATTTGTTTTTAGTACTATTGATTTTCTACATTGGCTTAGCATCTGCCTGGCCTTAAAGTGTTGCTGAACACTGTCCAGATATAAAATAACATCATGCAGAGGCATTCATGCAGACACCCTGGGGATTCAGTTCTGCTCAGATCTGCTAAGTACTGATCTGCTGTCCTGCCTAGAAGAGGATTTTCCTCAAGTATGCATCCATTGTTTTGGAGCAAAGGAACAGGACCTTTCTTCCTTGCTTGGATTGTTTCACTACCTACCATCTGATTTATCCCTTTGCCTATACAGCTCTGAAGGAGGACGTAAAGGAGAAGAATATGCCCAGATCACAGCACAGTGCAGTGAGGATGCTGATGCTTCAGTTGCCATCACTAGCCTGTGCAACATGACTTGTGTAATGGAACACCTGCATTTGTAGCCCTGGAAATGGCATTGTAGTGCTTGTTTAGCAGCAAAAAAGAAATGCAAGGTGGTAGCAAGAAGTGCTTTCTGTTAGAAGTTTTCTGACGTCTTCTAATCTGCCTCTATTAAAACTCCTGCAGTTGTTCCCTGAAAGCCACAGGTTTCTTTGGGGTGTTTATTTGCCCAAAAGAGTTAGGGCCACAGTATTAAGTGACTTTCAGGCCACCACACTGCTTACCTAACCTGTGTTTGAGATGTTGCCACCAGTTATGGCTGGGGGAGTGGGACACTTGGAGAATCTCTAAATATGAAGGGTAATGGAAGAAATCAGCCTTCCCAAAGAACAAGGTGAGGTTAAATCAGTTTCAGTGCATATTGCAGGCTCTTTGCTGGACAGTAACCTGGGGTGTTTTTTTATCTGGATTTTGCCAGAGCCTGGGATGCTTACAGCAGCACTGGACATGAACAGACTGCTGTAGTATGAGTCACTGGTGTCATTTTAGGGCACCAGGTTACTTATTCTGTCTGCTCATGGATTCAAACTGCTTTGCTTGGGAGTCTTGAAAGGCTTCTCATACTGGAGGTTTGATATTTGTGGTGAGAATGAAAAAAGGTAGCTACATTTAGATTTAAAACAACTGTTAATCTCAAAACCAGAGATGTGCAAGGCATTGGCTCAATTCATGATAAGTATGAAGACTAAGTGCCTTGAATTGTCAGAAAGGAATCAGCTCATTAGCACTGAGTATGGCTTCATCAAGCATAATGGGATGATCAGCCTTGACCTGGGAAAGTCTCAAAGGCTCTGTTTATACTAGTAAATTGAACCTGCCTAGGAGTGGTCTCTGGCATGGAGGCCACCTGGTATGAAATAGCTCTGAGCTCTTTGCACAGCTCCTTGTTCTGGCAAGACAGGATGCCTGCATGCAAGCTGCTTGGGGTGGCCACTGGAGTGCTCTGGTTTCTGAAGTCTGCCCAGGAATGCTTCAAAAATGTGCAAGTTTGCATGGGCCAAAAGCATGTCAAGGCTGCTTAAACGATTTAGCAGAACTGACAATCTGTTCTGTGCCTGGGAACACTCCTGAGTGCAGTTGGGCTGCAGTTGTCTCAGCTGGGGTGTATGAGTAACATCAGATAGCTGGTTGGATCTTGTCTGACCCAGCATCAATGACCTAAATGCTGTTGAAGATGGAGGAACAAATACTGTCTTTGAGTGACCTGGACCTTGGTAAGTGGAAAGACGGGTCACAAAGGGGTGAAGTCATGATTCTTCTTCAGATGCCAGGATGCAAAGCTTTGGAAGTGAGGAGAAAAGACAGCAGGAGCACCTACATGCAGGTGAAGAATGGTTGGTGTGCCTGAAGGCAGGAGGGGGCAATGCCTGCAGCAGCTGTGTGATGTCTTCTCCTAGTTTAGAAACAAGAAAATGGAGCAGAGCTCTGTCAGAGACAACACAAGTGTGCACATGGGAATGTATGTATGTGCCCATAACTTTGCTATCAAACACCAAATGAGACATGTCACTTTCTAAAGGATCACTAGTCCCCAGCTTCACCAGCATAGCCTCCCTTTTGGCCCTTACACTTCTATAAAATCTGCATAATTTACTCCCCTCCACAGTGTGAGAGGCTGTGATCTGAAATGTCAGTCTGGTTTGTCATCTGCTTGTGTGTATGCACATAAACCATGCAGAAACAAAAATATCATAGGAAAATTGTATCTTAATTCAAAGTTTTGCATTTATGTGTATGTGGCATGAAGCCAAGTACAAACTCCCTCAGTGGTAACACAACAGGACCATCTGTCCCCTATGTATCTTTAATAACGGTCTGTGAATCTGAAACTGTCACTATTTGTTAGAAACTGTACCTTTAAATATGACAATTACCCTTAAAACTAAAAATTGTGCATAAAGTATGACTGAGTTAAAATGAGTGGTTAAATAAATTACAAATCTCTTTCATAATCATGTTTAGGCAATGCTTCTTGGCCTAACAATGCTCTGAGAGACTCAGGAAACCAAACTAGACAATGTGTCCTTTTTGTATGTGTGTGTCTAGTTACCCTAGAAACCATAATCTTTATCTCTGAAGCCATGGGGATCTGTGAAGGAGGCAAAGCCACAGGAGTTTTTGCCAGGACCCCTCCTAATCCTTCTCTTATTTTATCAAACATTTAGTAAATTACTTAACGCTTGGTATTAGATGAAGTTCATTAGGTATTTTGTATTCACTCTGGAATTTGTGGTTCATGGTCTGTGCTCTGATTCAGCGGTAAAATTTATGGTTGACTGTGTTACTTAACTGCAATTATATATTTATATGAGCCAGAATCACAAATACAAACTAAGATTTTCCAAACCTGCAGCTCTTTCCAGGAAGTTTCGACATACCTCACCCCTTTTTGTCCCAACAACAGGTTCATTAGGGAGCAAAAATATTTAGTCCCAGCCTCAAGCTGGGAAGCTGGGGCACGGAGGACTTGTTGAAGAATGCAACAGGAGTTGCAGCAGAGCCTCCTCGGGTCTACCAACACCTTCTCATGGGGCCACTGTGTGCACTGCGCCGGTTAACAAGATGTCAGGCTGCTTTTTGTGACTGGCAGTGGAAACTTGTCATCTCGTTTGTGTTGTTAAGTGGCTTGAGAAGGGGTTAAATGGTTTACAAAGATGCTGTCTCCCAAGACTAACAGAACTAGGACAAAAAGAAATAGGAAGGACTTGCCATAAGGTAAACACAAGCAAACTGGCTTTTTTACATAGCAGTGAGGGACAATTACGTCTTTCAGGCAGATGGATATTCTTTAGCTAAAGAGTGCTGATAGGAAGCAGACAGGTTGAGGAAGCTGCTGGTAGCAGAGTATTTACACGGACTCAAAATGTTATCCTGCTCCTTGGCATTCCTCCCAGTATGGAAAGGTACTGATGAAAAAAGAGATGCAGATTGGACTTTTTATCTTACAGGCAATAGGCTTCTTTTCCATGCCAAGAATAGATATATCTTGTTTTACAAATACTGGTAAGAAAGTTTTAAAGCCTGGGGATACCGATAATGCAGACTTTCTCCTAGGGAGAACGACTGGCTAGAGTGGCCTGACTTGGGGTTTGGGAAGCAGCTGTGTGAGAGGAGATCAGTAGGTTGGTGGCAGTGTCCCTGGGAACATGGGAGAGTGGTCCAGCTTTGATTTTCGTGCCGACATATCCCTTACTTTTCCTCATCCCATCTTCGCTCTTCCTGTCTCTCCCTGTGTAAACTCCTCAACCTGTCACCCCAGCTCTTAACAGTTAGATGGGAGGCAGTGAATCTTGCAAAGTTAGGGGAAAAGGAGGTGGAAAATTTTGAAGGCATTTGATACATATTGCCATTGAATATTGTCTAGGAGTTATATACCACAGCCTGATAATCTGAGTATCTGCCTTTGTCCTGTTCTACCTGCATAGCCAAGATTTAGCTCCTTTTCACATAGCTTGTGGCTATAGCTGTTTGCAACCCTGTGTGGCATGGACCTGTGTTTAGCTGTTTCTGGTTAACTTGGCAAAAACCATTAAAATATTCATGTCTCAAGGTAAGGCCCAATGTGTTGTTAGCTAGTGCCTTGTTAGCTATAAAAGGGTTAGTCATCAGTGCTGATGTATGTCTTCTTCTGAAACAGCCTCTGTATGTCTTCTAGCTGAAACTTGCCTTTCATCTTTGATCCTGCAAATGGGGTTCTGGAGCAGGTGAACACATGCTGATGCTCTCACAAGGCATCGCCTTGCCCTGCTCAAGGTGCCCAAATACCCTCCCAGTTACCAGGGGTATTTTATGTCTGGATTTATTGGCTACTTTGCGTTTTCAGAAAATACATTTGAGTTGGTAAAAACAGTTCCCTTCTCCTCACCTCCCACTCAGCTGAAAATACCACTTCTTTGATCACAGAGTACCTAAGTCTGTCTTTCCTTGTCTATGTTTTCTGCAGATTTTTCTTCCAGTCTTCCTGTGATGAAGATTTGGTTTGCTTGCTTTCCAATGCAAAAGTAAAACTTTTTTTAAAAGTCTGTCTTGGCAGTGGCCAGGAAACCTACCTGCTTGTGTCCTCCTGGCCACAGAACTGCAGTGAGGTGGGCACTGCATGATGGAGGGACATCTGCCTGGGTTAAAAGCTGCTTGTGGGAGGTATTCTGGGTGTGCATAGGAATGGAGGTGTTGATAACAAAAGTGACGAGTGTGGCACCTTGAGAAATATAGGAGCTTTTTCCAGCTGGAGCAGACCTAATGCAAAGTCTCCAAGATGCTGAAGGAAGGGAGTTTCCTAGGAGCCCAGAGAAGATTTTGTGTGGTTTCTTCAGTATTCACAGTTGCTGGGCTTGGGAAGGCTGTACGGGAAAAATAGATATATTTTTCTGTCTCACACTCTTACTCAGTATTTGTGGCCAAGCAACTCCACTTTGTTAACCTCAGGCAGTGCAATTGGGTTTTTATTTAAAAGTTGTTTTATCTGATGCTATAGTAAAATATGAACTTACTGATCAAAACCCTGTGGACATCTATGGTCCATCTTGCTTTCAGGAAAGGGTAGGGCAAAGCCACCTGAAGCCTCTGTCTTTCGCATGTGTTGAGCTGCCGCTTGGTGTTTCTTGGCTGAGAAAAAAATGAGGAGAAATGACCTTGCTGTAATAGCTGGCCTTGGTGCACAAATGGCTCAGAACTGTTTGCAGCTCCAGAAACTTGGGACGTGGCCCTGGATCCTGACTCTGCACCGCTTTCAGGAAAGGGTAGGGCAAAGCCACCTGAAGCCTCTGTCTTTCGCATGTGTTGAGCTGCCGCTTGGTGTTTCTTGGCTGAGAAAAAAATGAGGAGAAATGACCTTGCTGTAATAGCTGGCCTTGGTGCACAAATGGCTCAGAACTGTTTGCAGCTCCAGAAACTTGGGACGTGGCCCTGGATCCTGACTCTGCACCACAACTTCAGA
>NW_008672598.1:0-10998 GCF_000695815.1 Acanthisitta chloris | reverse complement strand
AAACAAGTAATTTCTTTTTCCTGCTCTAATCTGTGTCAAAATTACAAGCAAGAAAAATATTTGTGGCAAATAAACCTTCAAACCATTAAAAACTGTGCTATGGGCTTTATAAAATCAGAGGCAAACCTAGATGGCTGTTAAGACAATTGTACAATCAAATCTCATAACCAGAATGTTTAAATAAAGAAAGTGTAAGAGCAATTTTTAATTTTGTTGGAATGACAAACAATGGATTACTTTTGGTCTCTTTAACAAACAAAACCTTTTTTTTTTGTAATTGTTGAGCTAATCTGGTTGAAAGCTGGCCTATAAAATGCTTTAGCTTTCCCCTGTTATCTCAGATATAACATTTATGTGTGAGTATTTTTGTGTGTACTTAACTTCACATGGTATGAGTACTCCTGTTCAGTTCAGTGGGTTAATTCAGGGACCACAATGTTAGCATGCATCTCTTGAGGGATTGAGAACCATGCTAATAGGAAACAATGTCATGATGGAGCACTGCAGAGTACCAAAATAAAGGGTTGAAGAAGGGCCAAATGGTGCAGTTTTTTACTGAGGGTACCAAAAAGATAGGTCTATGGACAAACAGAGTTTACCTTTTCCTAAGGGTGCTTGAGTTGCACAATAAGTGGGAAGCAACTTGGAAAATCCTAATACCGCACATATAAACAATACAGTTTTAATAGTTTTAGATTGACATTGCTAGAATTTATTTAGCATTCTTTTGTAAAGAATTAAATGCAAAAATATTAATTTTATTTCTTTCTGCTCTTGCGCCATGAGAACTAGCAATCTGCCCATTCTCTGGTGCAGTGGAACACCAGCAGCTCCTCTGGTGGAGACATGCTCAGTGAATGTGCTGTTGGCACTGAGCATATCCTGTGATCAGGTCCATTGACTAGGGCTGCCATCAAGCTGGGGCAGAGAGTTGTTACTCTAGTTCAGCATCCTGCATGGACTTATCACCTTATAGAATGCATCAGAGCAGTTGCAAGAAACCCTACAGCAGGCACCTGTGCATAACTAAACTTCCTGAGGAGTTTCTCCTTGTTTTCCTGGATATCAGAATTTCCTCAAAGTCACCTAGACTGAATGCCACCTCTCCCACAGCAATCTGTGACCAGTCTCAGAGTTACCATGTCTGCCAGCAGGCATTGATCAGAGAAATGCTCTGCCTCCAGCGCATTGATCATCTGAGCCTGCAGCAAGGGACAGAAGATCTCAACCCATGACCTGGAAAATGGTGCATATAATAACTGTATTGCTTTATTGGTATGAAGAGCTGAAAATGAATACCTATCCAGCATGTGCAAACATCACACTGTTCCTGTATCCCAGAAGGTATGAGATTGGAAGTGGCATCTGGAGCTGGTGCGGTCCAACAACCATCCCAGCTTCCAGCAGGGTCAGCTGCAGCAGTTTGCTCAGGACCATGCCCAGTCAGGTGTGAGTATCATCAAGGAGGGAGATGCTACAGCCTTTATGGGCAACCTAAGCCAGTGTTTTACCACCCTCACAATGAAATATTTTTGCTTATGCTTAAGTAGAATTTGTTATATTTCACTCTGTGCCCATTGCTTCTTGTGCTGTCACTAAGCCCTGCACCGAAGAGTCTGGATATGTTTCCATGCTCTCCCCCCAGGTCATTGCCTACATCTCTTCAATTTAGCTATGTTTTAAAAACAGACAAATGTTTCTCTTTTTTTTGAATTATCTGCTGAAATGGCATTATAATAGAAAAGATGTTTTAGTGCAGTTTACAATGAATGTGTATGGTTTGCATAAGGTATTTGAGGCTGGCTCTGACCCACATAACCAAGATTTGGTACTAAAGTAGAATAAGAATGATGTATTATCATCTACTTGCTGGATTTAGAGTCTCTTGTGGAACAGACAGTATCTATTAAACTACAAACTCTGTCTACTGTGTTTTCTTAACAGTTGGACTTAATGATCTTAGAGATCTTTTCCAACCTTAATGATTCTGTGATGCTTTCACAAGGACATTTATTCTATGAACTCTGAATATATTGACCATGTATATGAGCTTCAGAGATATAGTCTGCTGCTCCACCACATAATAGATATTTTCTCGATATAATAAAGTAAAGACCAGTCTTTTTATGATTAGGCAGATACCTAAAAATCAGTGTTATTTTATAGGTAGGCTATATATTTCCAATGGACAAGGTAAATAATCTCTGGGGTTTGACTAGTGAATGACTTATAATATGGAAAGTGTTTTCTACCATTTTCTGGTAAGTGACACTTTGTGCTAGTAGCTGAGATCTTGATTCTGAATCTTTTTGGTAATGTGGTTCTCACAAAGAAATTAGTAGGAAATGGGTGTGTGAAACAGAGCAGGACTTACGTAGATGTGTAGTACAAATCTTGCTGAGAGTGCATTTTTTGGCACTGATATACTGTAGGCAGGGAAGGAGTTGCTGCATATTCTAAAATGACAGTATGAGAAGCTTTTTCAGGCAACATAAGTTTATTAGCAAGTGAAGAAATAGTGTATTGTGTTTGACATAGAGTAGAAAACATGGTTTATTCACCAGCTCAGTGTGTAGAGATGAAATGCAAATCACCAAGAAAGTCATCAGCCCCTGTGAAAATGATGATTTCAGACCTAAACCTTTCTGTTAGGTTTCAGATTTCCATATCTCTGCTTTGGACTCGCTCTCAAAAAAAAAAAATCACATGCACATTGCTGTTCAGCTGGAGGGTGGAAACAAAGGTGCTCTTGGGATTCTTAAGATCAAAAGATTGTTTTTGTTTAACTGGGTAGTTGTAGCCAAGTACCTTATGTTTCAGAAGGATCTGAAAGGAGAAAGTGCTGCTTAACCTCCACATGTAAATAGCTAAATCATCAAACCAAAGCTACAAAAACAGTTTCCCATGAAGGCAGGACAGACTGCCTAATAATTAGCTGCTAGTTTCCTGGTAAATTAATAAGTGGATTAGTTAACCTGTGTTATAGATCAGAAAGAGAGAACTAGTTGCTTGTGTTTTATCTTGACACTTCCAACACTACTCCTTAAAGAAAAAAATAAAAGGTGGGGGTTGTCTTAACTGTGGCCATTGTCCATAAACATTCTTTCAAATAGGTCTGTGTGGGTTAGAACATCCAGGACAGGGAGAATTTTCCAGAGAACAGCCCTTGCGGGTTCAAAGCTCAGATTTATTTCTGTTTCCCTTTTCCATGAATTGTAGCCACAACCTTCCACCTATTGTTTTTGTCCCCCCACAGTTTACAAAAAAAATTATTTTCAACTAAAAAGTTAAATGTTATTTCTTTAAGGTATTTGTTATTCAAAAAAATGTTTAAAATAGTTTTAGATGTTCACTTCTTTCTCTTTGCATTAAAAAAACGTGATCACAGTGATAGAGGCCTTAGCTACTAAGGAATTCATGAGCTGTAGAGAGTTGCTAGGGTTATCTGATCAGTGCACATCCAATCCTGCTTTCCTCAGATCATAGACAATCTCTCTGCAGCCTTCCCAACAGGGTGTTTTTTGTTAATAAAAGCCTTGTTTCAGGTGTTCAGGAACTGGAATATCTTCACCTCCAATGGAACAGTCTCAAGCTTGCTGGCAACATTGAATTTGGCATTTAAGTTTATTCAAAACTTGGTCTTTATTAGCTTGAGGAACTAGAAAACCTCTTATGCTTCTATTTAACCCCAATGTACATACATTTTTAAATCTACAGGAGTGCCTGCACGCTGTGGAAGTGTAGCATTACATAAACCTACATTCTCTGGTCCTGACTGCAAAGATTAGGATTAGGGTTAGGGTTTCGGTTAGGGTTGGGGTTTGGGTTAGGGTTAGGTCTAAATGTTATTGCTAAGAATCTTCCATGTGTATCCAGTAGAAAAAAAAAAGATTTTGGTTATGAAAACTAGAAGAGTTAGGGTTAGGGTTAGGAGTTAGGGTTAAGGTTAGGATTAGGATTAGGGTTAGTTTTAGGGTTAGATTTAGGCTTAGGGTTACGGTTAAGTTTAGGGGTTAGGTTTAGGGCTAGGGATAGAGTTAGGGTTAGTGTTAGGATTAGGGTTAGGTTTAATTCTGGAGTTACAGTTAGGGTTAGGGTTAGGGTCAGGATTGGTTTAGGATTAGGGATTAGTGTTAGGGCTAGGGTTATGGTTAAGTTTAGGGCTAGGGCTAGGGTCAGGGCTAGGGTTAGGGTTAAGTCTAACTGTTATTCCTAAAAATCTTACATATACATCCAGTAGAAAAGCTTTGATTTTGGTTAAGAAGACTAAAAGAGTGGAAATAAAAGGCTGTTCTACCATATAATCTCTGAAGAATGATATCTTGGTTCTCCCTTCTGGAGGCAACCATGACTCCTCATCATTAAATTAATTTATCTTGTTTGTATTGTACTATTGTCTTTAAATATTAGTTGCTGACTATGTTACAGAGGACACGTATCGGGTGTTCCTGCCTGTTTCCAGGGAGATCGAGTTATTTGGGTAGCACCAAGTGATGGCTGAGTGTGGCTCAGAACTGAAATTAGAGATTAAGAATCCCTCCCAAGGATATACAACTAGTTAGGTGTACAGCTAGCTTGAGAGGTCACAAAAGCTGAAGGAAGCTTCTTCCTTTTCTTCGGACTTCTTTATGTTTTAGAGGCAATTTTCTGAAATAGCCTTCATAAATATCTCCCCTTTTCCAAGACAGGGAATTTTTCCTTACCTGATGCCTCATGTCTGTTCTTCCTAAGTGCTGAGGATGTACTTACATGCTTTGAATAGGATTATGTCATGTGTCCAGTTCATGATGAAGCATTAAAGAGTCTTGGCTGAGGAGTTGTTACTGTGTGACAGTATCTGCTGCCAGCAAGGAGGAGATTGGGCTGTATGTGACATTATGGAGTTGTGCAGAGGGCATGCTCTGTGACCTTTCTATGCTCTTCCCCATGAATAATGGAAGGATGAGGTTTCATAACTCTTTCATCTCTGGAAGTGATGGGAAACTGTGATGTTCTCCAAATGGACTTTGATAGGCACTGCTGGGAAACCTAGTCTTTCAGAGAATTTGGGTGCAAAGCAAAAAACTGCTTGTTACCCAGGGGAGAAAGAAAGGGCTGAGAAAGTGGTGGGATGAGGAAATGTTCATGAAAGGTGGCCTTTGTCAGCAACTTTCACCTCTTGATTGATGTTGGGCGTTGGAGTGACTTACACAAACAGAACAAGCTGCATGGCATTGCACTTTGCAGACTTTAACCACAGCAGGGTTTGCCTTTTGCAGGTTGTGATCAGTTTTTGATCATTGAATTGAGACAGATCACTCCTGTTATGAAAAGGATGCAATGAAGAGGTAATACATCCTGTTACAAGAACAGAACCTACTAATCAATCAATAATGTCTATAGGTCAGTAAAATTTAGGAGAATGTAAATTTGCCCTGGCAGAAAGTATGCCCAGACCTGTTGTAACAGTTAAGCACAGCAGGTTAGTGGTTTCATTTACTGGCAAACATGTTGCCCATGGGTTCTAGTTTGCCTAGCCGTGGGAAAAGCCTGGGCTGTCAGTTCTTCTTCTTGCCAGGGGAGAAGTGATGAAAACTGAAGATTTACTTGTCTGTCACACTTCCCTCCTATGAATGAGGAAGGAGTCCAAAGGGAGGATTAAATAAGCAGACTTACTTAAAGGAGATATATGGAAGGGCAGAGGAAGTTGAGGTAGAACTCTCCAAAATCTAACCTAACTGGTGGAGAAAGAACCTTCCTGCCACAACTGTACAGAGATCAGGGAGATGTTCAAGCCAAGGGAGATAGGAGACTAGTCCTGCCTGAAAAGTAAATGACCACAAGATAGCAAGAGCCAGGGACAAGGCAGGCAGTCCTCTGAAGACCCAGAGCATAGTTTTCAGCTGAATTTAGGACTGTGAACACAAGCAGCATAAGGAGAACCACTATAAAACTGCCCTTGTCCCTTTAGGCCTTTTATGCAGCCTCTATTCCAAAATATTGAGCAAGCTTTAAGCATATAAAAAAAAGGCAGCTGATTTGGTACAAAATGCAAGCAGTTAAGATGCTTTTCTATCCGATTTTATCAGGTTTCACACCAATCTGCTAGGTTATTACAGTAGTCAGAGGCTTTTTTTATAGGTTTGCATTGTGGTGTGTGACTGTTGCAGTGCATGGTGTTTTGTCAACTCACCAAGCACTGCAGGTAGCTGGATGGAGCCTGCAACACTTCCACAGGAAGGTTAGGACCACCTGGGCAGGAGATGGGACTTTTGGGGAAGGGAGACCTGGGATGCAAGAGGGAGTAAGTAAGAACACGATTTTTCGAAAACTCTGAAATTAACTTCTTTTGAACCAAAGACCAAATAAATTGCCTTTAGGCTCACACTTCCTTGACTTCTCTAAACCAAAGCCTATCAGCATATGTGTATGTGTGCACATATAAATACAGGTTAATACCAGGAAATCACCCTTTGCCCTCATACTCAGCTGTCTTTTGCATCACCTGTGTGTTCTCAGCTCACTACTTGAATTCACTCCACTGTGTGCTGCTAAGGATGGTCTCAGAAGCTGCACAGGACAGGATACCTGTATGTATTGGTGTTATATAAATCTTTCAAATCCAGGCTGTGAGGTAGAGAAGTATTTTTGAATCAAAGATTGTATTATGCAGTAAACTACTGCAGATGTTCAGAGTCCTACATTTATGAGGAAGGGGGCAGGAGAATTTTTTATAACGAGGGACTGGAAACAATTGACAGGGCCCAATAATATTCTGTGGCTAGACCACCTTTTCTCTTCATGGCCTGGACTGACAGAATGTTGTGTGGGAACAGATAGCATTATTTTAAATCTGAGGAATTAAGCCTTGTAGAGGTCAGACTATATTAACTGAAGCAGTAGCAACTTGTGCTTGTAATGTACAGACCTGTGCATGGTGCTACTTGCTGTCTTGGGGCAGAAAGAAGACTCAATTCTGCCTGGCTGAATGACACCCAGCAGACAGTTCAGCACTGAGTCTACAAGAATTTACCATAACTGATTAGATGCATTACAGAAATGTTTTTACAATCTTGTCTTTGGAAAGTCTGATTTTGTAGTTTAAAGTTAGGATCTAAGAACAGCCCAAATATGCTCCCCCGGATGATATATACATTTTGTGCACACTGACATGGATCCCAGAAAACAGATAGTTTCTAGTGTGTTTGTTTTTACAACAAGTCCACAAGGGAAGGCTCCATGCTGTACATTGGGAAAGGGGGACAGAGGATCTTGTGTAGTTGTTTTTACTAAGCAATCACTTCATAGGGGAAGTCACAAGGGTATAATCATGCCAGCTGTAATTTTTACTGTCTTATGCTGTGATAACAAGGGGTTACAAAGGAAGTTTGTGGTGTGGGACAGAAACAAATCCTGATTTTTAAGAGCCTCAAACAGCATCCAAGACTGGTGGACCACCCTTACTCTGAAAATTAATGAGCTGAATGGCTAGAATGAAACATAGGAAAATTTTTTCTAAGTGGAATAATCTTGACATCTAGAGAGATCACATTTTCCTCAATCAGTCTGACAGTCATAAACTTGTTCTAATATTGCATTAGGTGTGCTAATTGGTCCCTTACTGTCCTTCCACCTCTCTCATATAGTGCGTCCCTAGGAACACCTGCAATATGCTTAGATTCCCCTGCAGCATTAAGAATGGAGTGACCTGCTGTGCAGCCAACATATATGAGAGCCCAAGTGTGCCAGCACCATAGCCTGTTGGCCACTCAGCTGGGGCATGTGGCTCTGGTAAGCTCAGTTGTGTCCATGAAGCTGTTAGGAGACATGCACCTTCCTTCTCACCCACAGCTGTATCAAAGGAAACAAGACATTTCAAAACAGAGGCACACATGAGCTAGTGGATTAATGTAAATATTTGCTTTTGGCTAGAGCCTAAGCAATAATTTCAGCCTTGCATTCTCACTCCTTTTTTTTTTTTTAAATGTCTGTTCTGAAAGGGCTTAAGAAACACTCTTTAATTAACCAGTAAATAGGGTGTCTTGCCGCTAAGGAGGAGATTTAGAAGATCCCTTTAATTACTGGAACCAGATTGATTGCAAATACCAGTTTGCTCCCTGTTCAAGTGAAGTGAGGTTCTGGTAAAGTGTTACGAAAAGCTTTCATTTGCATCATCCCTCCACTCCAACTGAAGTTGCTATTGCATAAAGGGAGGACCTCTTTAAATCCACATATCCATGTAGTTCTGTTGTTTGAACTGGAAAGGCAAAGTGAAATTGGATTCACATGATGGCTCATGAAATTTAAAGTGGTCTTCTCCTGGCTCATTTCTTGTTATGTGATTAATGCCTCACAGTGTGTCTTTACAATCCAGCTGAACAAGTCAGAAGTGGACCAAGAACCTTGTTATATTAAATGGATACTCTAGGTCAATGTTTATAAGTAGTTCTGAGAACTTCTTAACTGACAATATTTTTCTAGGACTCTTAGCTTGAGCTGCTTCCCTTGTCTTACAGAATCATTTAGGTTGGAGAAGACCTCTGAGATCATTAAGTCCAGCTGTTGACTGATCACCACCTTGTCAACTAGACCATGGCATGAAGTGCCACATCCAGTCATTTCCTGAACACAAGTCTTCCAAGTAAACACTGAAGTATGTCACTGTGTTGTTATTTTTCTCTCACTCTTTGTCCCCCCTGCTTTGGTATATAAATTATGTTAATACAACTTCTCTCGATGTCACACCTTTTCGGAATCATCTGGTTTAAATTTTGCTTATCTGCTTAGTGTGAAACAAGTCTTCTCTGCCTTACTGCACAAGGAAGTCACAAACCATTAACAGCTTACATTAAAGTACCTGGTGGGAATATGCAGTCTGCTTAAAATGATGTGTTTTGCTAAGGTGGGAAAAAATGTATTGAATGCAGCAAATTAAGAATGATGATTGACCGAGGGAGATAGCTGAAGGACTTTGCCCTGTCCCCAAAATCATTTACAATTTCCTGGAGAAAGTCCAAACTAATGCAAAATACCTACATTTGAAACATCAGATCCCCTTTAGCAGCACCTTCACTGGAGTTGCTTGCTCTCAAAACCAGAAGCTGCTGCTAGAACAGGTTTGACCAGTTCCTGTAATTCATGGAACAGTTTAAATAGTTATATACTAGTGTTGCTGGATTAATCTGTGAGAAAATACCCCTATTGCTCCAGTCACCACCACAGTGAGCTAAGATGAACCTTTACCTCTGTCACAAAGTTGTTGAGCAGCACTGTTGCCTGGCATTAGCCCAAACACTGCATCAACAGCAGTAGCGCCCAAATCCCCAACTCTATAAACATGAGATTGGGAAGAACTACATGAGCAGGAGGAAAATGTTTAACTGGAACAGCTATGGAAGAACTTAATGAGTTCCTGTGGCTTTCTTTCAGGGGAATGCTCTCCTGCTCTTTCTTTCTGTTTCTTCAGGGTGTATGTCAGTCAGCTCTGCTTTTGGATGTAACTTGAAAACAGGTAGTAAAAAATAAGCTGTGTAGGAAAAGGCTTTCAGCTCTTAGTAATGGCCAAGTTATAGAAGGAATAGAGAGGGTCAATGGGTTTTGCTGGACAGGAAGTTGAACAGAGTGGAGGCATTCAGTAGTAGCTGGTGGAGAATAGCACAAACAGAAAAGATTCAAACCTGTTGAGATTAATGGTTGCAGTATCTTTAGCTATGATTAAATAAACAAAAGCAAAATGTGATTTCTTCTGGTTGTAATACCATACATCAGCATGCCCCACCTTACACAATGAGATCTGTCTGGTGCATGCAGTTGTTCCGACCAAAGCTCCTACACCCCGAAGCAAGATGTCCAGCATGGGAAACAAACACACAACAAATGTTGTCAGATGTCAGAGCATAAAAAAACTGTGGAAGGATCAAGTGAGGGCTCTGCTATTATACTGCTGTGAAGAAATTATGGACATGGGGCTAGGGCTATTGAATCTTACATGCTTATTGTGATGCCTGCTGACGCATTTCCAGTTCTTTTATTCACCTTTGCAGGACATGATGGGAATGTCTTTTTTTCCTTCCCTTTCCAAAATCTTTTCAGAACCAAAGAGACTGAAAGCAGATCAGAGAATGCATCAGCCTCTTATTTGTCCTACCAGCCACATTTGGTGTCGCACTGACTTTATCTCATAGATCTCTACAACAGCTCTTGAGGTTATTCCAGGCTTGATATTGCAAATACTGATATGCACTTCAATTGCAAAGGAATTGAGATTAAGTTTTCACTAGATAAAGAAAAATGTCTAACAGCTGAAACTGATTTTCTCAGGCAAAACAATAGGAGGAAGGTTGGTGGCTTAGTCTCAGGGCTCATAGGTCTCCAGTTAGAATTTATTGAGGGCTGTTGTTTCTTGTATGTGAGCTGAAAATGAATCTCCCAGTAGGCTGGTGCCAATGCTGCAGAGCTGCATGAGACTTCTCAAGCAGTGGGTATGTGAAGAAGTCAGTGGAGATAACAGGTTACTCTACATCGTCCGATCTGCAGGTTCCCACGCCTGCTACTCCTCCATGGTAAGGGTGAGGAAGCTTGAACCTGTATGCCCTTTGATGAAAAATGAATGAACCAGTTTGCATCTACCAAGTGATATTGTGGTTTGAAAACATCCATGAATGGGCAGTTTCTGTGGGGAAAATTTGATGACTGCTAGCTTGCTATCCAATGGTTACATGTTATGTGCCCTTCTCCACAGGAGACTATCCACTGGAGTACAAAGCAGAGTGCAGAAAATATTAATGCCTGTGGCAGCTGAGCTATGCCACATTGCCCTCTCATGTGAAGGGATCCACAATAGTGGTTACTGCTTCAGATATACCTTCTCTTGGCCAGAGGAAAGATGACTACTTCCATGTCTATTCATTTAGTGGGCTCTGAGAATATCATAAAAACAGCAGTCACAAAGAATTCCTCAGGTCTTTGAATCTTTTTTAGAATTGCAACTATTTCCATTTCAAAAATTTGCTCAGTCCT
>NW_008672597.1:0-5425 GCF_000695815.1 Acanthisitta chloris | reverse complement strand
CTGTGGAGAAGGTGAAAAACTGCTAGCGCCGCGCGGAGGGCGGGCAGAGCTGCTGGAGGACACCGTGGCAGTGCACACGTTAGGCAAGTTTGAAACCCCACCATCCATTGGAAGAGATTGTTGTAGATCCCCAAGCCAGAGCTCAGGAACGTGCTGCCTCCAGGGAAGAGGGCTGGGATGAAGGCAAGGACTGAACCACGTGGCCGCAGAAGGACGAGCTGTCAGTGGCCGACACTGCCGGGGCTCGGTGCGACGAATGATCCAAGGTCACGTAGCATACAAGCTTCTCCCGAGGTCCTGTCTGCGTCCGTGGGGTTTGGAAGTCTCTCACCATTTCTGAGCCAGTGGCAGCCTAACAGTGTGGGTCAGGACTTGGATTTACTGCAGGGAAATAACCTGGACTTGTTGCTAGCAGAAAAGGCGAGTGCTGAGCAGCCCTGGCTCCCGCTGGCCGCGGCAGGGTGTCGGCGCTCGGCCCTTCCCACGGGAGCTGGCGTTCCTGGAGGGAGGCAGCAGGGTGTCAGCACGCCGCGCCCTCGGGAGGGGATTGCTCTCCCACTCACAGGGGAGAAAGATCAGGAGACATTGGAGTGCTTTGGCTATGAAAGCATTGGTGATTCTGAATGTTTTATTCTAGATTCTATTTTAATGACATTTCCTTGGTCAGGATAAACCTTCCCATAACTGGATGAATTTTAACATGAAGTCCCTAATTCAGGATCTGGAGTGAAGTGTTAAGGCTTTGTCTTCGGGGGGAGGGGGGCAACATAGAGGCAAAGATGGAAATTGCATTATTTAGTTTTAAGATGAGAATAATTTTATAAACTGTTATCCTGCCTTAGGATATAGGGAAGAAAAAGCCTTCCCAGGTGTGGTGTTTACAGCAGCAGGCACCTGGATCTGGGCTTGCTTTTCCACCCCCAAGGTGGTGCAGGCCAGCAGGGGGGAGGTGGTAGCCCTGCACCTGGAGGTTGTTGGAACAAAGCACGACCCTCTCGCCCACGAACACCCGGAGCAGTGGTGTGTCTGTGACCTCTTTAATTAGAGTTGCTTTACTGGTTTTTAAAGATGAGAGACTTGACCTTCCAGTGAAAACCCAGTGCTGGAGAGATCTCTGGTGAGATTCCCAGACCTTGCCAGACCACACTGAAAGTGGAAAACCCCCAAGTCTCCATTTGTCCACAAAAGATCTCTGGTAGAAAGAGCGCAAACTTGCCTGGTTTTCAAATTTACCTTCCAGTGTGAATGTTGGTTTCCCCACTCCAGTATCTCAGCTTTTCCCCGTTTCTTTCCTCTCCGTCCTGCACATCATTTACTGACATTAACTTGTGCTGTTTCATTCTTTGGCTTTTGCTCCCTTTAACAATAAATGCATGTACGAATAATTTTGACAGTTCCTTTGCTTTTGATGACGAATCAGTCCTCGGGCTGCTTTGCAGTCCCGTGCCAAAGGAGGAATGAAACGCGGAGCAGCTGCTGGTCCCTGGGACGCGGCGGAGCCAGAGGGCCCAGGCTCATCCCGCTGCCCCCTTGATGCGATGCACCGCCCTCCCAGGGACCTCGCTCGCTGGGCAGTGCCAGGACCTTCCTGCATGTCTCAGGCGAGTTCTTCATGGTAAGTTGCTCCAAAGTACACTGGGTGAAAGTCTGCGCTGCACCTCGCAGCGTTCAGGGCTGGCAGTGCGCGTCCACGGGCGGCAGCACCCTCCGGCCCTCCCTCCCTTCCGCTCTTGACTTGCTTCACTGACTTCCCCGTGCAAAGTATGTCATGTTTAAACTATTTGCCTTCCAGCCCAGAGGTGCTGGACTTGAGCCTCTCACTGGGCTTCTACACCAGCAGCTCTGTTTCAGCAGGGAATATAGCCAAGCTCGGACCTCGCCGAAAGTAGAAGTTTTGTAATAACTGCTGTAACCCCCTTTGCATTACAGATAGAGCTGACCGCGTAAGCGCTCGCGTGTAAAGCAAATCCACCGGGGTTGGCTCGGATCCGGAACACAGCTGTATAGTGCTTTATGATTTTCAGGGAATCAGGGAATTTAAGGTGGTCGAATCTGACTTCTGCCTGCCACAGGGAATTGCATTTCACTCGGAAGCCTCACGCTCAGCCTGCTAATCCCAGTCGAACTGATGCGTCTGGCGCGAAGTCCAGCCGGGAGGCGTCATCAGTCTGCTGTCTTCCTCCGTACCTACCTAGTGATTTGTCACATCCGCTGTTTCAAAAAGAAGCAAAGAAAAGTGCGACCACCCTCCAGGCTGTGATTCTGTTCACAACGTGCTGTGCAGGCTGAGCAGTGTTTATCGCATTGAAAGCTACTTGGCTTTTTGTTTGACTGGGTTTGACTGTGGATAGAGCCAAAGCCTGGCTCTGTTTCTGCTGCAACAGGGGGGAAATTTCTAAATGATGTATTCTGATTATTCTTCTTTGGGACCATGGTGCCTTTTTAATCAGGACAGTAAATCTTGTCCCAGGATTCTGTACTTTTGTACGTTAACAGTTGTTGACTCTCCTTTTTGGTGTGTCCCAAATAAATTAATATAACATACCTCAGGGCTTTTGTTTCTTCTTTCTAAAGGGGGAGGAAAGAGGAAACTGAAGCTAAAATAAATCTGCTCCACTCCAGCTCTCCCTCCTGGGCCCTTGCAGGAGCAGCTGTGATGCACGTGGACCTGCTCCTGTCTGGACTGCATGGGGCAGCAGTAGGGAAGCTGCTGGAAATGGGACTCCAACATCAGGGCTGCCAAAGGTAAGGGGAGAGGGATGACAGTTCTGTAGGTGGTGGCAGTATTTCATGTGGGCTCTATGTGTGCCTCGGGTGTGGTGAGATCAGCAATGGTGGGGGCACCCTGCCTTCCTGGCAGGATCCTGTGGGTGAGTGTCCCACTGCTGCCTGTGCTCCCCAGCCATGGCTTGGGGGTTGGTTGTACAAGAATGAGTGAGGGGCAGGTGGTGCCCAAGGGACACACAGGGCGATGGTTTGCACCACAGGATCTCGGCGTGGAAGGGAAATGGGAAAGGAGGAAATGCTGGAAAGGGTGTGTTGCTTCAACATGCAGGAGGAGGGAATTAAGGTGCATCCCAGGGCTATGAACACTTTAATGGACAGAGTTGCTGGTTTAACTGAGTAGGGAGAAACATCTTCAGCCTTCACACCTTGAACCTTTCTGGTTTCTGCAAGGGAAGCATGGGAAGAAGGGCATCTGGAGCCCTGGCAGCCAAGCAGGGCGTGTGCCAGCCCCAGGGAGGGGTTTGTGCCCCTCTGCCAGCAAAAGCTGATTTAGCACAGCCCTTCCAAGTGCCTTACAGCTGTCCAGGCCAGCCCCAAGCGAGGCTGTACAGAAATGCACGTCTGATCCCCCAACACGTATGTGTTGCTTCACGTGGCACCCAGCAGCTGCTGCTCTGCCTCCTGCCCGTCTCAGAAAGGGGAAGGAACATGAGAAAACAGCCCAAAATGCACGTCATGGCGCTGCTGAGCGGGCTGGATGTGGAAAACAATGTCTGTGACTCAGCACAGAAACAGTCACAAAGTTGGAATTTGAAACAAGTCTGAGCCCGGCGCTGTGGGCACACAGCTCGCAGTGAGCGGGGCAGTGCCTGCCCACGGAGGAGGTGGGTGGGCATGGGGAAGGGGCAGACGCCAGAGCCTTGTCCAAGAGCTGCCAGACAGCTGAACACAGCTGACAGTGGCAGGTTGTGGCACTGCAGGAGGTCGCCGGAAAACAGTTTGCCCAGGAAGGGTGGAGCAGACTGATGAGGCTGTGTCATGAGACCTAGCTGGAATACTGCACACAGCTCTGGTGCCCTCAACGTGAGAAGGACATGGAACTGTGGGAGCAAGTCCAGAGGAGGCCACGAAGTTGCTAAGAGCACTGGAGCATCTCCCTGAGAGGACAGGCTGAGGGAGCTGGGGCTGTTCAGCCTGGAGAAGAGAAGGTTGTGTGGAGACCTCAGAGCACCTTCCAGGAGCTGAAGGGGCTTCAGGGAAGCTGCAGAGAGAATGCTTGTTAGGAGCTGCAGTGACAGGACGGGACGATGGATTCAAATTGAAGGAGGGGAAATTCAGGCTAGATCTTAGGCAGAAGTTTTCCTTGTTCTGGTGCTGAGACACTGGCCCAGGTTGCCCGGGGAGGCTGTGGCTGCCCCAACCCTGGCAGTGTTCACAGCCAGGTTGGATGAGCCTTGAGCAACCTACTCTGGTGGGAGGTGTCCCTGCCCAGGGCAGGGGTTGGGGCTGGATGGTCTGTAAGGTCTATTCCAACCCCTGCTGCCTGTATCACCTTGCCAAGAGAGCAGCCCCACGGGACTGGGGTGTGCCACACAGCAGGGCCACAGCACCCCAGCTGAGCCTGATGGGCAGCAGGGACACACCTCCAGAGGGAGGGAGGCTGGAAATTAGTCCCAGGGAAATCCAAACCTTTGGGAATTGGAGTAGGAGTTTGGGGCTTTCTCTTTCCTGGCTATCTGGTACAGAGCAGCCAGGCTCCCAGACTTTCCTATGCCAGATGCTTTCAAGGAGCCAATTTCCTCTGGCCCCAATTTTTTTTATGGCTGCATATGTCCAGTGAAATCATTTTATTACCCAGTTTTGGGAAGTGGGTGATGACAGAGCTGCAGGCAGCACCTGCCTAGCTATTGCCTAGGCTCGTTCATGGCACTGCTGTGGCTCTGGGGGACTGTTGCCTTGTTCAGCATCTTGAATTGTACCCCAACGCACCTTCCGTGAAGTCTGTTTGGTGTCAGTGCCTCCTGCTGCCTTGCAGAAGCTGCCTGTGACCTCAGGAGACCAGTTTGCCCAGCTGGCCCTGCCTCCAGCAGCATGTTAGCCCCCTTTGCAGGCCAGTGTGCACCAAAATCCATCACAAACATCTCAGCTCCCCCATCCCCGGGTGCATTCATTGTGAGCATGCAGACAGTTCCTCCTGCAGTACCCACCGGGTATCTGGGCACAAACCATGTTGCTGGTCAGAGACAGTGGGAAGGGAAGGAGGAAGCATTGGGGGGGATGCAAACAGACTCCCCTATCTTTTGCTGCCAACACAGTCCTGCTGGTGGGTTGTCACTTCCCACATGCTCCCATGGCCAAGTTTCTGGATGAGAGCAGCAGGTGCTGTGGAAAGTCCAGAAGTTTTGGGAGACGCCTGGCTGACCGCAGGGACGGGAGAGGCAGGAGCCCCTGCACTGACACCCCGCTGACCACCTCTCCCTACCCCCCTGGGGTGGTCCCTGCAGGTCCCTCTTGGGTGTGCTCCGAGAGCTGAGCTCACGCTGCTGGTGCCTGGGGCTGGGGCGCAGGGACAGCACGGGAGGGACGATCTCGGGTTACGCAGCCAGAAATTAGTGGGCCCGAGGAGGTTCCTGCTGGCTATAAAAGGGAGCAGTGGGGCTGTACTGGGCCCCGCTGTGCCCTGCAGCATGGCAGGGCC
>NW_008672596.1:0-1612 GCF_000695815.1 Acanthisitta chloris | reverse complement strand
TACATCTAACAGTAAGCCACTCAAAGCTAGAGAAATTGCATTTGTCTGCTTAGCTAACCAACATCCAAGCCTATTAAGAGTTCCAAGTGCCTTAGCAGCAGCCACTCCCTTTGCTAGTAAAGAGGCTACTAAAATTTCACCAGGACTCCAAAACCATATGTCATCATGGCAGTCACTGCTAAAGGCATGCATACTCCTTTTACTGCATTTATTCTTATGAACCACAATCATAGAAACATTAGGTGTTAATCGGGTCAATCTCCCTATACTGCAGGGACCACCCTTGGCAAGCACCCAGGCCAAGCTCAATCTCCGCACACTAAAAAATACCCTGGAGGCAATTTCAATGGTCTATTGCTAGATCGTGATATCTTGGTGCTAGTATAATTACACCATGCACTAGCATTTCTGTAGCATCTATTGTTGCATTTAACACCTGACTCATTGATTTTTTCCTGAATAGTTGAAATACACGATAATCCATTTTTACTGACCCTAACAATTCTAACTCCCGTGGTTCAAGATTGCTTTCATCTAATCGGGGAATCCATCCATCCCACATATCAACCAAACTGCTGTTATTAGGTATGAAACTTTTCATGTTTGATGGCAGAGGCCAACTGTCTGCTGGCTGTCCTACAAGGCAAGTCGCAATTGGGTTTTCAGTAGAAGCAGTTAAAAGGCACAATGAATCTTGTCCTATTGCCTTTGCTAAAGTCACACAAATGTTGGTCTTAGGCATGGCTGGGGGCCAGATGCGACGCTTGCTCACTCTCAAAGCATCTGTATCCCATTGTCCACATGTCCTTATAATGATGATTATGACAGTGAAAACTGTGAAGAGAACTTTTGTCGGCACTGTTGTCATCTGCGCACACGTCTGGGTGAAAGATGCAGTGTCATACAGCAGCGTCACTCAGTTCAGGCGATGCTGTTTCATCTTGCCCTGGAGGACTAGAAGACTCTACTTGTAGATCAGGGTGCACACACCGTGCAGGCACCCACTGAACTCCGGTATCTGATGAAACACAAGCATATTCACACCCCCAAGTAAAAAGGTCCCAAGGGCCCCCCCATTTACCAGATTCCAAATTTTTTACTAAAATGGTGGCTTTGACAGACGCATGAATCTTATCATCTGCTATGGAGACAAAATGTTTTAGAATTGGGATGCTGTCATCAGACCAGCGATTAAAAAAGTTCAAAACATATGTAGCTTTGGTAAGTTGTTCCTGAGGGGTCAAAGCCCCTACTCCCCCATTTTTTTTAACATTGACGTCAAAGAACCGTGTGCTCGCTCAACAATTGCTTGACCCTCATGGGTTGAGATAAAGACAGTTGAATAGAGAAAGCAGAAGCTGCACCCACAAGCAAAGCAAAACAAGGAATTAATTCACTGCTTCCCATGGGCAGGCAGGTGTTCAGCCATCTCCAGGAGAGCAGGGCCCCATCACACGTAACAGTTCCTTGGGAAGACAAACGCACAGATGGCCCCCCTTCCTCCTGCTTCCTCCCACTTTATATACTGAGCATGATGTCATATGGTATGGAGTATCCCTTTGGGCAGTTTGGATCATCTGTCCCCACTGTATCTCCTCCCAATCTCCCATGC
>NW_008672595.1:87698-102759 GCF_000695815.1 Acanthisitta chloris | reverse complement strand
ACTCTACTTCAGGTCAAACCAGCACACATGCAGAATTCAAAATGCTGTTTTTATATCCCATGGACTTGAAAAAACATGTGAAGCCAGGCCCATGGCATTAATTATAAATAGCGATATCATTACAATTGCAATAAATGATGTGTACAAGGCTTAGATTTCCAGACTTGCATTAGAAAACCTCAGATACAACTTCTGTGTTTAATGCATACTCCTCTATATTTTAAAATACATATATATGCATATATGTATATGTAAGTGTATACCCCATATATATGTATAAGTTATTTTTCTTCAAAGTATCTATGTTTTTCAAATACCACAGCTTTGTTGGTATCCTAGACAGTGTCAATAAACAATGCATTTGGAGATACTTAGTGTTCTTGTCCTTGAAAGCCAAACGTTTTGCATGTTCTAGTCAAGTGCATCCTTCTAAACCTGACAAGGTCATGTACATTGTACAGAGCAGAGACCCAAAACAAGGAATACAAGATTAACAATAGACAGTTTTAAATGATGGGAGACTAATTTCTTTACCCTGAATACCATTGTCACTTGCAATTAGTTTTAACTCTGAGTTCAGAAGAGTATGTACCTGATACTTTGAAAATTAAAAACTGAATCCAGAAGCAAGTAGGGGTTGCTATTTCTACTTTTATATTCTATTACTACGTTTTATTTATTTACCATTATTTATTACTACTATTTTTTAATATTATACATGTCACGGAAGCTAGAGAGATTAGGATGCTAGATTCCTAGTAGATTTACCTTAATATTACTGTACCTTATTACTTTGCTTTCACCATCATAAATATTTTGCTTTTGTTCCTATTATGCTAATAACTGTAGAAAAATTACTATGTGTGGTTCTTCACTGTTTATTTATTTCATACCTTCTTTCTGTGAGTCCTTTGATTGGAAGGGATTTTCCTTACTATATACTACTAATATAAAGACCATGCTATCTTTTTCCTAAATTCCTCCTTTCAGACATTTCTACCTTACTCAACAGTTGTTCTCATTGAAGAGACTTCTTAATTGCCAATTTCTTGAAGGCCAAAGACTATTAAACTAGCCATTTCTATGTTCTCAGGTGAACTGAAAGCCTTAAGTGCATCTGCCTCTTCTATATTCATGTATATACTTCAGAATAGTCTCTGTCTATTGCATTAAGGGCAGGTGGACACATTTTTCTCTTTTGCCACCTAGTAAGCAAAGGTTAGAGTTCAACTTGTCCCAAATCAGCTTATCCTTCCATGGGGTAGTCAAAGCCCACTTACAAACACTCTGACGCAGCTTTACAGTTTTGCCTCCTACCAGCATTCAAACCTGGGTAAATGTCTTTCTCTGTCAAAGCAGAAGTGGGAGGTGAAAATGAAAGTCCTTTTCTTCTTTCCCTGAGAAATTGGATTGTAAAAAGCTGTCAGTTTAAAAATGACATAGTGGCACAGCATTTCTATAAGGTGGCTCCTTTCATTTTTGACTCCTGCTGTCTCTCTGACAGTTGAAGTTGCAGCAGGAGGTAAAAACTAAAATGAGCACTGCTGGCATTTGCCCTCAAGCACAAAATTAATAATGGAAGAAACAGGGCGACATCCAAAACCGCCTCGTATCAGATGTCAGCCAATGAGGTTTCAACGCTTCCATAATAAGGTGACCAGAATGATGCCCATTATTCCAAATATGATTTTATTCTCTGTTACTTTCCTAGTGCTGGATCTATTTTCTCCATTTTATATTTGATTCCCTGCATTGTGGATTATAGAATATTTTAAATTCTATTAAGCTGTATGCTATGGCTTTATAAGTTTTCCCCCTCTGCACCCTAAATCTGGTCAAAATTTTATGGATGTTAGCTTTTCTCAAGCTTTACATCTCTCAACCTTTGTACATGAAGGTTTTACTTCTAAATCACTATTTGAAAGTATCCTACTATGCCCTATCTGTATATATGAACAAAACTCAGAACCTATTAAATGAATAGCTTTTAGAGTAAACAGCCACAGGATGAAAAAGCTGAGATGGTTTTTGTTCTTGTAAACTCAAGAGCTGAACATTTTCTGCCATCATTAAGAAAAAAATGAGTCACTATTAGGTGGCTGAGAGATGGAAGAGTACTCTGAATTCTTCATACAGGGCAGGGGCCTTTCTTCTTTCTTAAAAGACTCAGTGGTATGTGACAGTCATATTAAAATTAACATAGGTAGGCACAAACAGTCTGTTAAAAATGGAGTACAAGTGTAGTTCTTTGAGATATATCAGTCATTTTCTGATTTTAGCAGCATTTTGGTGGTATTTAGTGTCTTAATTTTGATTATTCAGGACAGCTAATATTTCAGGGTTGACTTACTGGGATATTGCATTCTTACACCACACAAAGTCACAGCATGTCATTCAAGACTTCTATAGACCTTAGCTTTGAGTGTAACTAGTATATGAAGCATAACAAACTCTTCTTAACACCAATTTTTGTGTTTGTCTGTATTATATGCAGCATATATTGCTGCTACCTTATCACTTACAGCTTTGCTACTGCTTTTATTGGCATACTCTTCTGTTTTGCAGAAATTAAGAAAGGAGGCCAACTCTTGGAAAATCAGTGATGTGAATAATTCTCAAGTGCTGACAAATACACAAAATAAGCACATTGTAAAGTAAGTATTTTATTTCTTCATGTGCTATTGCTTTCAGGCTTTACATCACTCATGTAGCCCACAGCTGAAAACATCTTTCATCTATTATTGGAGAATAAGAATGACTCAAATTCTTCAGCTGAACCCATTGATCTCATTGATTTCAACATCTGTTAATGACAAATAGAAGCTGGACTGGATAAACACTTGTAGTTTTTTACAATTACATTTAGTGGTACCTTCTTCAATTTCTAAAAATCTTTCATTGTATGTTTTAACCTCTTGTGCAACTTAACTTTCGTTCTTGTATTCTGAATTTTTCCTTGAGGCTTGTTTGCAAACTGAATTCTATAATCCTGCTTTAATATTTTTTTAATGCTCAGTACTTTTCATGCTTGCTTGCTCATCAGTTTAGTTTTCTCTAAAAGTTCATTCATTGTGGGAGGATGCACAGAGCATTTGGCCACATATTAATTACTTTGCATTCTCAGTTCTCCTCCTGTAGCCTCCCACTCTCTGGTTCTATCCCATGCATTTCCCTGTGTTTTCCATGTGCCTCACAGATTTATTCTGATTAATTGTAGTCTCTTTTTGTCAACTTATGTATGCCCACCATCCTACTTTCAAACATAAACTGTTTATGATTACTATTGTTTAGCTACTCCCCCACCTTTACTCTACATCCCTAAGTATGTCTCTGCTTTTCAAAATATAGCCAGGCAATATTCCCTCCCCAGTTTTCTCTTTTCTGTTTTGTGTGTGTTGTATTCCTCTTTGAGTATTTTATCCTGGTTTGTTTTCCCTGATTTTGCCTACTGCTTAATGTTGTCCACTTCATGATTTGGTAGCTACCTGAAACCTACATTGCCTGTGGGGATTTTCTCTTTTAATAACCCAAGTTGTTAAAATGTTGTACATGTTTTAACAACATGTATTTTATATTGTCGTATCTTGTTACTTGTCTATTAATATTTGTCTTCTTGTTGTAAAAGTGAATTTAAGGCCATGATTTTGCACACAGATATAATGTTTTCTCTCTTGTAGCACTGTTCACTTGATTTACCCATTTCAGGTCCTAATTTGCATCCGTCAGCAGGGGAAGAGTAGAACTACCCTCTTTGATCAAATTATTCTGGTTTTGTTCATACAGTTTCCTTCATCTTGATGTTGAACTTGAAGAGAAAAGACAGATTTAGTTCTCTGTCATTACGTACAATTACTTCTTGCTTTATTTCCTTTTATCTAAACTGCTAATTGACCACACAATGTTTCTGTCTTTTGTTGAATTTTGAACAAAGCCGCTACCTAAATATTCCCTTTTCATATACATGTCCATAATTCTAACTATTGAGACTTTCTTTTACACAGATCTTAAAATGTTCATCCTCTGGACTTCTTATTCCAGTATAGCATTTTGCTTCTGTAGAAGTAGAAGGTGTTTCCAAAATTTCTGATGTCATCTTTCACAGCGTTTGTAGAAATATTGTATTAATATGTAAAGGAAATATTTTCCCTGAATTCAGTGTAAAAGACAGAGGCTAGTTCGAAAAGATTTACCCATTTCCCTTTTCCTCAGCCCCTCTCTTTTTTTTCTTAAATAGTACACTATTCATGTATACAGGGCTCTATTGTTTTCTTTACTGTTTGTTTCATTTTCACAATACTTTATATAGCATGATAGGCACATAGAATGCAGTGAGGCGGGATTAGCCCGGGTAAGCAAAGATGGATGATAACAGAGCTGAGTCTTTTTAAGACCATGTATTGTCAGGGGTCTGTGTAAGGGACCTTTAAGAAATGTTTGTTTCAACGTTGTCTGGCCTTGACAACTTGTTGTGTGGCAAAAGCCTGGTTGTTTGCCTCAAAGCGTGCTGAGCTACAGGATATCTCTAACTATAGCTGGACTGAAAACACGGAAAGTAACAAGCCACCGTAAACTTCTAACTGTAGCAGCTTTCCCAGGAGATAACAGGATTCCACTGTCGACCACAAATAGCAGAGATAATGGGCCACTGTAAACCTCTAGCTGCTGAACCACAACTTTCCAAGGACATTTGAGAGTGTCCTGCACTGGAAATCACTGTGTACTTAACCCAGCAACTCAAGGGGAGCTGACCAATCAGCACCCTGTCAGAGCCCTATAAAAAAAGGACCAGCATCCAGAGACTGTGTGTGTGTGTGTGTGTGCAGGTGTTTGCATGTGCGTGTGTGCGTGTGTGCATGTGTATGCAGGTGCCTGTGTGCACATGCATTCACGTGTGCACGTGTGTGTGTCTGTGTGCACCCACCACCAAAGAAAAGATGTCTGCAGATCATCAGAACACCACTGGACCCACGATGGTGACTATCTCTGCTTTTGCTTCTCAAATCTTACTTACTTCCCCTTTTCTTGTTTCTGGCTATCCTATCACACTTTCCCCCACCTTTTTGTGACCAATAATAAAATCTCACTCACTGACAGTATTGGACCTTGTTTATGTCTTAATTTACAGTGGGAGAATGGATCAAACCTTCCCATGTCTAATCAGACTCGGACAGTCTGCTGATAACAAATCTACTTTTTTCTTGGGCTGCAAGGTTGGCTTCTAGCACATTTTTATTTTTTTTTTATTTCCTACTGTATGGCATAGGAAAAGAATTTGATGCAAAGGGAGCTGAGATTTATCTCCTGTCTGTAGTTCAAAGTCTGTGATTGCTTGAACACCATCTGCACCTTTTCCCAACCAGTATGTTGCTGGTAGACACGACAGTTCCTTCTGGACAAGTGACTTCAGGTGATGGTGTTCCTCTCTTCTCATTGTGGTGCTCTGAAGGACACAGAGTGCTGCTCTCCACTGGGAACCTGCTGGTCTCCTCAAACTGCAGAGCTCCTTGACCTGTTTAATCCTGTTCATCAGGCTCCTGCTGGATGGGCTGCTGGTGCTTGTTCTCAAGAGCAAATAGACAGGAGCTCAGCAAAAGATGAGACAAAACCCCCTAACAATACTCAGAGATGCTTAGTTCATAGGTCTGGTAAGTGCAGAACATCTGTGGAAGAAATTGGCTCTCTTCCTCTTGGAAATACGTGTTTCCCTGACAACTCTGCAGAGGTACAGACACAATGAAACCAGCTGGTTGATTATTTCTCTGAAAAAGCAGCTTAAATTCAATGAGTTATGCTTCAGAGTCTGACAAACCAATAACCAGCTTACAGGAGAGGAAACAGAACCAATACCCATCAACGGTGACATACACTGATTTAATTTAATTGGATTTTAATGCCTGCCCCACATTACCTTTCCCTATTGTACCTTCTTTGCCTACCAGTAAATCATGTACAGACTTTTAAAATCCCTAATGTACAGTTACTCCTGCTCCCCTCAACAGGCCTGAAACACACAAACTGCAGGGCACCAACTCCATTTATAGCATATGACTGATTATCTGAGGTTATCCCCAAGTGATTAATAACACTAGAGTCTGAAGTGCCTGTCCAACAAGATTTTAAGAAATGTCTCCCCTGAATATCTGAAAAATGGAAGTACCTAGAAATATGAGGTATTTCTGAGAAATCCTGCCCAGCTCTTATGTTAAGTACACAAAATACACTGTAAATCCCCACTCAGCTTTTAATGAGGAACAGTAACACAGACAAAACATGAGTTAGTTGAGAAGGTGATTGATGGCAGCAGTTTCTCTGAAACAATCCTATTCACAATACAGGTCCAATGACTTGTAAATTTTAAAATTTTTGTATAAATATATATATATGTATGCATTTTTAGTTATTACTGTATTTTTTAAAAATTAGAATAGAAGAACTCCTTTATGGGTAGGATAATGTACTGTGGTACATCATGGAAACTGACGCTCTGGCAGTTCTCCCTTACATGAATAGCCTGACATGCTTCTTGAAATGTCCTGGTGAACTAATGAGCCCAAGTATGTTAAAAGTTGTTACTCTCATAATTCTGAATATACCAAAATGCTGGTTAAATGTTTCTATTGCCAGTCTCTTTCAAAGTTACCACCACAAAACCCCAAATACATGAATGTTCCATTACCAGTCCTTTGCTTTGAGATTATTGCTATTCCTGGTTGATAACACTGTTTTTTTTTCCCTAAGGGGTATACTGAGATTAACACCAGATTGTAAGGGACCTTTAAGAAATGTTTGTTTCAACATTGCCTGACTTAGATGATGTGGTGAAGACAAAACAATTATGGATCATCAGAATGCTGCTGGACCTATGGTGGTGACTCTCTCTGCTGCACCATCCCAAATCTTGCTTGCTTCCTCCCTTTTCTGTTTCTAACTTACCTATCGTGCCTTCTCTCTTCCCACTGGGTAACGAATAATAGTCTCACTCCCTAATGGTATTTTGATCTCATTTGTGTCTTAATTCACATTGGGGGAATTGATCAAACACTCCTGAGTCTTATTGGACCGGGACACAGTTCAGCATAAATCCTATATAATAACCTTTCATAAGTTAGCATGTTTTAATAGGGTACTGTATAGCATTAATTGCATTTTCAAGTGCAGATTTTCTTGCATATGTCAACCTGCATAAATTTTCTGTAGTGGAAAATTATGGGATGAAAACATATAAAATAAGCATTTGTGTTGGTTTTTTAACTGGCAGATTACTTTTTTTCCTTAGGAAGGGATGAAAGGGGAGATTAGAGGACAAAGATTGCTGAATTAAAAAAGAAATTGTACTATATTTGTACGTACTGAATCAGTCACTTGCAGACTCAGGACATCAATGTGTTCACGCTGAAGAAAATGTACCTTATGAAGTGGT
This sequence comes from Acanthisitta chloris, assembly GCF_000695815.1. Lineage (NCBI taxonomy): Eukaryota > Metazoa > Chordata > Aves > Passeriformes > Acanthisittidae > Acanthisitta > Acanthisitta chloris. Next base: position 95,339 of record NW_008672595.1, on the reverse strand, counting down.
TGTTACACTTCACCTTAAAAGAGATGTGCTTTCTTTATGGTAATTATAATACATGTATTCAGATGGCAACTCTTGTCCTTCTTAATGCTGCTCAAAGAATATTTCAAAATAAACCTCACATTGAAATGAACAGCTGTAGTAATCCTATTTTTGAGGACTTTGTAAGTACACTTCATTTTTCCTATCTTGTAATCAATTGCACCTTTATTTCAGCTGTGGCAAATGGAAGACAAAGAGTCTCATTTCTTGGTAGGTTATATAATTTCACCTCATAGAGTTTTTTCTTTCTTTTCTCTTTTAGTTTGAAATTTGGAAGTATCTTTTTTTTCCCCTTTTTTCCCCCCCTCCATACTTTACAATGCAAAAGTCTTTGGGGATAATTTAAACACTCTGCCATAAGTTTCAATTTTAACACCTTGTGACAAAAACCTGTAGGTTTCATAGGCAAGATAAGACTTCACAAGAAGTACTTACCTGGTGAAGTCACAAACATTTGCTGGGGCAAAGTCCTGCCAAGCTGCCCTTTAGGGTCACCTTCAGGGACCAAAGGGATGGCCTTCAAAGTCAAAGGACAGCTCCTTCAAAGTCACCATTGAAGGAGCTACAGTTGACAAATTCTCTAATATGTGTTAAAGCAATATTATTTCAGCTGCTGGTCATCATTACTGAGAGAAGAGAGAAGAGAAGGCACAAAGGGTAAAAGCAGAAGTGTGGTACAAGCAGAGGGTGAAGGTGTGTGCCACAGCAAGGCTAACTGTCTCTCTATCCCCTTTTCTCCTCAAATCACTGAAACTAGAGTAAGGCCCAGAACTTGGGTGGGATTCATATCTTGTGATTACCCATCCCCTGCCAGCAGCTGGAGAGAGCTGCAGCTTCAGGAGTTTGGAGAGAAAGCTTCACATATTGGGACTCAACTTAGCCTTCTGAGATGAATACTTTCAGATCCTGATATCTAGGATTTGAACTCTGAATGAGCCTTTGAAGACACACTGCTAGATGTTGCAGCTGTCAAAACCCCACAGTGCAGAATATAACCTGCAGCAGAGACTGATCTCACTTAGCTAAGCCATGGCAATAGCAGCTGTGATGGAGCAAGCCACAGCAGCTGAGTTTGAGGTGGTGAGGGCTAGGATGAAATGAGACACAAAAGTGACCATGCTTTGGTTCTAGCTGATGCATGAAATAATTAGTTTTTTCAGATTTGGTACTTAGCAGGGACAATCGGTGACTGCCTGGAGCAGTCATTCAACCATTCTCCTCAGGTTTGGAAACTTCATTTCATGATTTCAAGAGGTCTTTCTCACTTCTCACATAAAAAGTGTTTGTGGTATAGACACTACAACTCTGCGGAGCTTTGGTGTCTGTCAGAATAGATTGAGCTTGCTGTGCCAGGCTGTCATGGGCTACATAAAATGAACTTAAAAGGTAAGTCACTGTAAACAACTCATCTGCTGGTAGGTGGATTTTCTGCAGATTCTCTGAGGCATATACTGGAAAAGAGTCTACCTGTTGTATTATTAACAGTGAAACTGAAAGAAGTTATTTCAAGAACTATGCACCAGGAATAACTGTTTTTGTTGATGTTGCTAAATATAACATGTGCCTTAGATCAACAAGTTCTGTCTTGACATAGAAGTTACTTGGTGAAATTCTATGGCTTGTGCAATAAAGGAAGCTGAGGTGACTAGATGATGATAATAGTCCATTCTGACCTTAGAATTTATGCTAAAAACCCATCTTTTTCAATCTGAGTCATACAAGGCTATACTTTTAAAAAGAAACTGCAAGGCTGTGTATGCCTTTTGGAAAACATCTTGTAATTTTTAATTTTCTCCATGTCAAAAAGGCTGATTGTCATTCCATTATAATTTCTACTTTGTTACTATTAAAGTTAAAAGCCTGATTTTGATATATTAGATACATTCATCTATTATGTTTTATATATAGCTGTATGCCTGTCAAACACTGAGTGTAACAAGCAAATTTGCACTCAGAGAAAAGAGTTAAAATAAAGAGATGGTAAAGAAAAAATCATGTCCTTTCTTTTGCTATTCCTGTTAACACTGATGGGTATTTTGGAGACTCAGAAACCTAAAATAGACCTTTACAGATTGTGCTGCTTACTTTTTTTTCCTTGATTCCCTGGAACCTTGGTTCAGTAGGCTTTCTTCCACTGATTCACTGCTCTTTGCATCAGCCCCATGTTGCATTTTATGACTGTCAGCTATGTAATGTTGGGGTACACTGGGGGACAGGAGAACAGTGAAGTGTTCAGATAGATCTTACAAATGGGGCTGAAGAAAGGAAGAAAAGTAAAAGCTTGCTTGAGAGGAGAAAGGCAGTAAGACTGCCTCCCTTTTGGGAATTAGTACCTAGCAGTCTATAAATTGGCTTGCATCAGCCAAGTACAGCACAAAATGTACTACACAGAAGAGCAGCTATTATGTACAGTAGCCACTTCACTGATTGCAATCAATGTCACAAATTAGAGTGATTTCCTGGCTTGATATATGTCAGAGCTAAAGTTTGTGTCATGAGTCATGCTGTCTGGACACCCAGCTTTTAGGCTCTGTCTTACCCTCAGCAATTTTCACTTTTTGTCTTTCATTTTCTTGCAAATGGATCTGTGCTCACTTTTAGTAAGTAAGTATGGACTGTTCATAGATGCATCCAAATGGTATTCAATATTAAAAAGAAGCTCCCATCATTGCTTCTTTAACTTAAATTGAAATATATGCTGCTTTTTTTTTAGCAGCAGAATTTCTATTTAGAAAGGGCAGATTCTTGTCAATATTATCCAGAAATTTGATCTGAAATTTTAATTCTTCCTTGTGCTTGCCTCATGTTATCTTATTTCTCTTTCAAATGGCTGATGATGGCTTTTTCCTTCCAGTCAAATACTGTCCTTATATGCATGCTGTGTTCTGAACACCCCCTCTACTTCACCCAATAGAATAAATACAACTGTAAAAGCAATGGTTTGCAAACAGTTATAAAAACTTAAAGGTTTTATATTTTGCCAGGTGGGACTTCAGTGTTCACTCAAGGACAAACACATTTCTCTCTGCACTGAAGAAGCATAGTGTAGGAAGAAACCCTTGGTCTGTACAGGGAGATTAGCAAGGAGTTCCTTGCTTGTACCTTGCAGCAATGCACTGTTTCAGTGGATTAAGAGCATCCACATCCATAGCATTAATTAAGAGTACCTGGTACACAGTGATTTTGTGCTTCAGCCTACCTCAATAGTTTGTGTTAAAGATCCTGCACATTCATTGCTGGGGAAGAATTACATGGAGGGTAAATAAACCTTCACACGCAACAAAGAGAAGTTAAGCACAATTATTTCTATGAATGAAAGTATCAGCACGTCAGTGTTGGATTAACTGATACTGAAGTAACTGAAGATTGAAGAGATAGGTAAATTACATAATTAATTTCCTAATAATTTATGAATTGTTAGGTGAGGGTTTGTCTGCACTGCAGAGTTAAGCTGAATGCTTGCCTTTGCTTTTCTCCCAGAGTCACTTCCACTTCTGGGGATGTTTAAAGTAGATGGAGGTCTATTCTAGAGATTCAAGCTCATTTTCAATAGATCTCCATGTGCCCACTTGGAATAAGGATACATAAGTCATTCTCCTGATGACCAATTTTTCACTACTTTTCCATAATAATAATTATCTCCTGAAATTGTGCAATTTGCTCTGCAATTCACTGCAGAGGTTTCTAGAGTAGTCACCTCATTAAAAAATGAAGAGCTGTGGGGGACATCCTAAAGCACTTAGTGAGGCATATGAAGGAGTGTTGTATTAATAGGAAAAGGTTATGTCCTGGGTATTATAATAATAGTTACTGTGATAAAATGCTTCTCTCTAGGATACAACAAAAAGCTTCCTGGGCTACCTCCAGAGCTGCTGGTGTCTATGCAATGGATAGCAAAACTTTCTCAGGATCTTAGCCTGGGTAGCAGATGGCTCCAGTGCCATGCTCATGCCATGGCCTCACTTCTTGTTCTGAAACTGGCTAAGCTGGGTTAAGACATGGCCAGGCACCTTCCCTGCTACAACAGAGTGTTTGCTAAGGTAAACTGAGTATTCAGCCATGGTTTCTACTACCTGGTTACCTACACAAATTCTGCCATGAAACCTAACCATATAGTGTTATTGGCATGGATGGGAATAGGATCTAGTCTCTTTAAGTATCCACTGTACTGCATTGTGTTGTCAGTTTAATGACACTTTCTGATAGCTTCGTTATTACCTTTTACAGAAATTCATCACAGAGGTCTCCATCTGCCTTAGCTGTTTCATTTTTTCTTTTTTTTGGGTGTGCATCATGAGGTCCAGTGTTACAGATATTAGATGCAGATTGAACTCATAGTTAAAAAAACCTGATCCATTGATTAAGAATGTTATATTTCATTTGCTAAGAGGATATTGCAGCATCCTAAAACTCCATTGTTTGGTCCAGAAGTAGATTCTCATGTTCTCTAGTCTGTCAATAAGACATAAGCCATTTTCTCCAATATAATTTGTATCAAAGTTTAATAATACTACCAGTCTCCATCTGACTTCCACAACCCCAACACTTTAGTATGTAAGTGAGAAGTTTAACAAGGGCAGATTCTGAATTCTGCACCCAGGACAGGGCAACCCTGCATGTGCATACAGAATGGGGAATGAGATGCTGGAAAGGAGTGCTGCAGAAAGGGACCTGGGGGTATTTGTCGATGGCAAGTTGAATATGAGTCAACAGTGTGCCCTGGCAGCCAGGAGGGCCAACTGTGTCCTGGAAGATCATGTCCTGGCAAGGCATTGCCAGCCTGTCAAGGGAAGTGGTTGTCCCACTCTGCACTGGTGGGGCTAGTAGCTTGGCTATTGTGTGCAGTTTTGGACACCACAATATAAGAAAAATATCAGGTTATTAGAGAGCTTCTAAAGCAGGGCAATGAAGATGGTGAAGGGCCTTGGGAAAAAGGTAAGATGAAATGCAGAATGAAGCCCCAAATAAAAATCATAACCAGAAGTATGTAAACCCCATTTCTTTTTCTTTCCTGCAGGGTTTACAAATGTCTTCTTCACTAGTAAACTCTTGTCCACCTTATTGCCAACAGATAATAGCTAGCAATAGTGCAATTCTTCGTGCTTACTTGAATTTCAGGGTATTTCTGAATACAAGTGTCCCTGTAGGGACACACTTATTCTAGGGCAGGTCTTGACAATTTCCAAACAGGTGCAGGATCCAAATTCCAACCTATGGCTTTATCAGATTGTTCCTCCTTCTCTTTTTTTCTGGGGTACAGGGGAGCTTATTTAGCAACAGATAGTCATATTCAGAATTGAAGATGTAAAATAAGAGTATCACTGCACTTAAAGTGATGCTTCTGAACTTGCAGATAAAGCTGTAATTGCATAGGGAAGTTTCCTTGCCATCTTCTGACACCATTTTTGTTAGATTAGTTTATTAAGAACTGTAATCAAATATGATTATGAGAAGATGCAACCATTGTGGCTCCTGTGAGGCAGAGTTAACCAGTCATCAACATAATTTCTAGCTTGACTGCTGTGTTAGCAAATCGGAGACCAAACAGGGAAGAACATTTCGATATGGGAACAATAACCACTAGGAGGAGGTGTGTCCCAATTCCAAGGGATATCACAGTTTTATGCAAAAAGATGGGAAAGTGTGGTGGAAAGAGAAAACATTTCTAATTTACTTTCTTATGACAGATGAAAGCAATGTTCTATGATATCAGACCATAAAGATAGCATGACTTTGTACCCCCAGTGGAGTTCATAGACAGTTCTGTGCTTTTATTATGTGAGTCTTGGGTCTGCCGATCTTATTACTGACTGCGGTGGGATAGCTTTGATCTCTTTTGGATTACCATTTTAGTTTGCTTTCCCTTTTTGTTTCAGTCACTTGTGTTTAAATTATTGCTGAAAAATAATCTGGTGCAAAATCTCCATTTATTTAGTTTGGGCAGGCATGTTCATTTCTGTAAAAAGTATCTGGAATCCAAGCCCCACTTTGATGTTGATCTTTGCCTCATTCCCTGTTTAATATTTGTGTGTGTGTATATATATACAATTTTTCCCTGATCGATTTAGTGAATAAATTGTCCATTCTCTTGTATCAGAGGAACATTTTTGACCTTTAGAAATAAGAAATTAGAAGTATCTAGAGAAATATACCATGTACATATAATAAATAATACTGCAATGAGTTAGTGAATATCCTCATATCTTTCATATCTCTATCAAGAAATCCTGAGCTGAGATCATGACTGAAAAGTTCACAAACACAGAATCTGCAGTGAGCTTGGAGTTTTAAATACCTTCTTCAGCTCTCTGCCATGTATTTGGTTTAGACACACGATGGGATTTATTTAAAGGGACACAATCTACTTGAAAATAACAGTGCATCTGAAATTTTTTTTACTGAATGTAATTATAAGTAACAACTAAGATTACTGTAATTGAAAAAAGGTAATGAAATAAATCTCTACTTTTTTCAATTGATTTATTTTGTGCACTTGGCAGGTCTCTGTAATAGTTATATCTGCCTTCTAGGCAGCACTTTTCATCAGTTGGCCACATCAGTTTTACTAAAATATGGTCCCTTTCACTCTACTATGTATAGATAGTTTCACTGTTTCCTCCACACTCAATTTCTTCCTGTCTGAAAGTCTTTTATAAACATCAGCTCAGAATCAAGAAAAGATCCAAAGTATTTTATAAAATGACAGATCTACTATTTTAAAAAAGAACACTATCGGCTGGGTTTAATTAGCCACATTATAGAGAAAAAGTTGAAAATGTCTTTGAGATTGTAAAATTGGAATGAGAAGTTGACATTTAGTATCTTAATAATTTAGGACCTTAGATTTTGGACATTCTAAAGTTAAATTATGAATTCCATTAAACACATTTAATGCTGTATTAGGTATTCAAGAAGACAACATCACAAAGTATTACCAAAATTGTCATAATGAATAATAGAAAGGAATAGAATGGGCATCCTTTCTGCTTGTTAAGATGACACCTAGAAACAAAGGCTTTTCTTTTGTAGTCTCATGAAAACTGATGTTTTCTTCTCTCCTTTGTCACCATATTTCCTAATTTAGAATCCTGAGTTCTTAATTGTTGGCTGTTATTGTGCTCAAAAACTTGCATTTCCAACTGTAGTGAGAAAATGTCTTGACTCTTGAATGTGGAGTTTGTGAAGATTGTTGCCTTTGTGGAAGAATGTACATTAAATGCCTCTGAGCTGTTCAGGTGGTGAAATAAATATATGGAACAATGTTTGGTGCCTTTTGCTTTTCAAAAGACTTTAGATCTCATAACTGTACCCTCTTAAAAGCTTTTGCCATACACTCAGCAGCATGTTCTGCTTTTTTGTTAGCTTCATCTTTTCGGCCTACTTTTATTGTTGCCTTTGTGGAAGAATGTACATTAAATGCCTCTGAGCTGTTCAGGTGGTGAAATAAATATATGGAACAATGTTTGGTGCCTTTTGCTTTTCAAAAGACTTTAGATCTCATAACTGTACCCTCTTAAAAGCTTTTGCCATACACTCAGCAGCATGTTCTGCTTTTTTGTTAGCTTCATCTTTTCGGCCTACTTTTCAAACTATAACTGGAAC
>NW_008672595.1:56253-87687 GCF_000695815.1 Acanthisitta chloris | reverse complement strand
TTCCTGCTATTTGCTGAGGCTAGCAATCCCATGCTGAGTAAATAATCTGTAGTCCATGATCTACTATCCTATCAGCCTTGTTATCCTGGCTCCAAACCCCAAAATGTTGGATATCTAGCTGGTAAGTATTCCCAGGAAGGCTTCCTAATGACATTCCCCACTGGTTACTATCATCATTGCTTATACACAGATAGAACCACCTTGTAATACACTGACTATATTTGGAAAAATTAATTGGGAGTTCTTATGGTGTTTTTGTTAGGAAAAGTGACATTTTTGAAGTTAAGAAAAATATCCCAATTCACTCTCTTTCATTAGGTATAACAAAACATTGCTAGAGAAAATATATTCCCAGATGTAATGGTACTTCATTCTCTTGCAATAAAAGTAGCTTGGGATCCAAATCAATCAGCAGATTAGATTATTGCAGTCATTTGACTGCCCTGCCATTTTAAAAATGTTTTTCGCTGCATTTGTAAAGCATTTAATATATGATTAAGTGTAGTGCAAATATACCATTACTTATTAAATTATAGAACATAATAAAAAAAGATTTATGTGTACATTAAAAATCAAGATAATGGAAATGGCTCTCTACAATTGATAAGATTTTATTTCAGCTCATCTGGGAAATCTACATATAAAAATTACACCTTAGCAATCTAATTTTTAAAAGTTGTGAACTCTTGAAGAAAGGAACCTTTATCTGGGCTAGTTAGAAGAGTTTATAATTTGGCCACTGGGGGTTCACCAAAATGTCTTTATTCAAGTATAAGAATAGGCAGTGCAGTTCTTTTAGTATATTATTTTGTCTCTGGATAAATAGAAAACCAGCAGGACCCTTAATATGCAGGATGGCATGTAGAAAACCAAATTGTTTTCCATTGCTGGCTGTCGAGTCACACAGGTGCAAACAATGTCCTTCCATATGTAAGTCTGTGAAACTGAGCTTTCCAAAATGAGTGCACACTTATGTGTAGGTCAGCCATAAATCTGGAGCTTAAGTGTCTCTTTAATGATGTACAGGATTCAGGTGTGGGTTCTGGGTTTTATGAGTAGTTCATTTTTTTTTAGTCTTTTGAAAATAAAAATTTCAGTTGCTTCTTTTGCCGTTTATTAGGTTGCCATTTCTAGCCATAGGCTAGAAAACAGTAGAAAAGGTCTTTTATACTCAAATTGCTTAACTAATTACACTGCCAACTATGCAACTATGGCAACTATTAGATTGATTTTACCTGAGAGTTATGAATTCCGCGTTCAAAGCTGGGAACTCTGATAGATAAAAAACCTTAGGAATGGTGAACATCTCAGTATAATTTGCTGAAATGAGTCCACAAATGTGCTGTTCTGGTACACTGGAAGGAGTTTCCTGAGTGCCAGAACCAAGGCTGAAGTTGCACACTGAGGTGCCACCTGGCACACTCTGTTTAGAAGGTGGTGTGGGGTCCTACTGCAGTGAGCTCTTTGCATGTGCATGATGGATGCTTCAGACCACGAACAACTGCAAATCTATTAGTGCTAAAAATGCAATGTGCATGTATAGTTGTAGAATAATAACACCTCTGCAAATTAGTTGGCTGCCCTTCCTTCTTTGCACTGCTTTGTTTCATAATGTGACAACTCTGTATCCTCACTGGGGAGAATGGCAAAACATCCTGACCACACCACCATCCATCTGTCTCCAGCTCTTTCAGACATGTATCATCTATGGAAGCATGAGAAAGGAGCAAGAACTGAGCCTCTAGTTAATCTGGTGGGACTTTCTTTCTGCAATACAATTATGGTAAGAACTCATTAATCACTCATATACAGGAAAGCTGATCAGGATCTGACCATAATCTTGACCTTACCTGTGAGAAATACAGTGCACAGGACAATACATGAGACTCAACAACCAGCTCAGTCAGAGTATACCTATAAACATAAATGTCATAGTCAGTAAGGAAACATGTACTTCTGAAATTCTTTTTTTATAATGCTGGACTTAAATGAGCTGCAATTATTTTGTCAGGAGGTTCAGATAAATTCTTTCAAAGAAATAATTTGCTGCATGCGATGAAATTTTTTAAGAGAGCTTTTCAGATTTTTTTTTCTTTTTACATTGCTGAAAAGACACACTGAAGCCAATGAATGGAACATGGAATATGTAACATGCTGTGTGAGAACTGTATTCTTTCAAATCATCAATTGTCAGAAATTAATTCCTGTACTAGAAGCCTTACAATTGAGAATATAATAACTTAAATCTAACCAGGTTAACTTGGGTTCTCTGCACTGTGTAGTTGAGGAGAGATGCCACATTTTCAGTTTATTCAGTTGCTCAGCTGAGCTTTTATTGGTTCTGATTTTTATGTGTTCTTAAGTAGCATTCATGTGCTGAGGTTGTAAATATGATTTGAGATACTGTGTGTTTTCAGGGCTAGTCTCCAAGGTTAGCATCTCTCAGACTTGTATTTAAGAATTCAAGGAACTCAGAATGATAACTTACAGAAAATTGCTGGCCTCTTTTGGAAAAGAATATATAAGATAGGGAAAAATAGCTAAATACTCATAAAATTAAAATGATTCCAAAAGTGTAATCATGCTTAATGGAAGGTTTTCAGACAATTCTTACTAGAAATTGTGCCTGATGACTCTTTTCTTAGACATACTGTAACACTTATTCTTTTAAACTGAGAAAACTGCTTTCCAAACTAAGTTCCCTGGTACAGAGTGGTGTTGCAGATGCGAACAAAACTCAGAGTGTGAAGTCTTATTGCCTCCAGTTTCCAAGCAAGTACAAAAGACAGATGAAACGCTACAGCTCAGGCTAGTATCAATTCACAATCTCTTTACATGGGATTTTGTTATTTCACTGGGTTAAAGGCTTCAGAAAAATCTGCTTTTCTCTTTCTCTTAGAGTCTTCATTCTTTGTTTTTGCTTCCTGAAGGTTTTTATTTTCAGCCCTGAATGCAAAGCCCATGTAAGGACTTTTTTTTTTTTTTTGGGATTGCTTTCTTCTGACAGAATAGTGGTTCCAATATATGATTTCCTTGGCAAAGAACCATGCCACAATATTCCAGTTTCTCAATATACACTCTGTATCCTGATTCTCAAAAGAGGGGATATGACCCTGCTGCTGTCTTTATATGTCTGTGGACAGCACCAAAAGATACCAAACTTGGACAAACATATATTTGGAAAACAGAACTGTGAGCAATTTTGTAACCTCAAATACATTGCAGATAGAAAGAAACCAAATATTTTATCTCTGAGCAATAAGTAAATTATCTATTTGGTCTCACTGCTTTGTAGAGGTATTTAGATAATCTGAGGCTTAGTATTAATATGCACTTTTCAGCTCTGCCCTATACTTACACTTGCAAAGCCTTCCAGAATGTTTAATCATTATGTCATGTGTAAGATAGACTTTTACTATAGATGCTATCATGGTTACCATTAATATTGACAAAAATTGTCAAAGCATTTGGAAATAATAATTCTGTACCTGGTCGTCATTGTATTTAGATAAAAATAAAACTAAATTGCTATTAGACAGAACTGTAACTATTTATTTGATGCAATTCATTTGACAAGCATAAAAGCCTAATGTAAAAAACCCCACACATTGACATTTATTGACATTCCCTAGGAATTCCAAATGTGAGACTGCAACTAAATGATATATTTCAGTAAGATAGTTTTGATCCACAAAAAAGGAAACAAGAATGCAGCCTTTTACCACACAATGCCATTTTTTCCCATTCATTGTGTTTCTAGCTTTGGGGTCACTATTTAAAAAGATGGTTTTCCTAGCCTACTTTCTGATAGGCAAATGTTTAAATGTGCAAGAGATGACTAGGAGCAGTACTATAGCAGTCATCTACTGTAAAATATCTTACTTTATTTTCTTGCTTTCTAGGGTTTAAAGTCCTCCAAGTTTTTCCTTTATCTTACTGTTCAGAAAGTAATGAACTTAAGGAGAGTTTGTGTGTTTATATCTAAGCAGAAGGTACGGCTACAGGACAGCAGGAGGTGGAGGTTGCAAAATTTGATTGATTTTAGAATTAGCAGTTAGTTTAATAGAATACACTTTTTCCTATGTCTTGTAGTGTCAGAGAGGCAAGCAGACCTGGATGCAATGCATATGAAGTTCTGCTGGCATCAGGGTGTGTAAGCTGTCAATGTTATCAGAATTAAGAAAAACAAATCAGTATAATATTTCAAAAAACGGTGCTTGGTGAATGATGACAGTGACTAATGTGTGGATATTTTGATTAATAGAATCTCAGTCCATGTACACATGCTCTTACACACACTCATGCACTTTTCAGGCATGAGAAATGCCTTCCCATCTTTGCCCTCAGCCTGAACCGTTGTGCAAATGTTATACACTCCTCTATTTTTATGCTCTCATCTATGGAGTTCATGAATGTTATGAATATGGGTAATAAAGTGAGGACTCCTTGTTTTAAGGTAAGAGTTGATGAGATGTTTTAGCTCTTCCTGATTGCATCCATCATGCAGATGAAGATGTCCGTTATAAATGCAGATAATCAAATCTTAGAATCAGAAATCTAGACTGTTTGAATACATAGAAGGCAGACAACTGTTTTTACAGAACTTATTTTTATTTTTTATTTTTTTTTACAGCTGGGATGTGTAATAAATATGATGGCCAGTGTGTGATCAAATAATTTAATACTTTTAGTGAATAATGAGATTCATTGAAATTAGTAGAATTTAAACAGTTAAAGAAGATAGTATATTTTCTACAAGATTGATTATTGCAAGGAACAATGAAGTGTTGATTACTTTCAACAAAAGGTGGTCTACTTTTGAAATATTGTTGTGGCTTAACCCAGCAGGCAGACAAACACCACACAGTCATTAGCTCACTTCTTGCCTGCCTCCCACTCCCCTGCAGTGGGATGGGGGAGATGATAGGGAAAAAAGTAAAATTCATGGCTTAAGATAAAGACAGTTTAATAGGACAGAAAAGGAAGGTATAATAATAATAATATTACTAATAAAAGGATTAGAATACACAAAACAAGGGATGCACAATGCAGTTACTCACCACCTGCCAATCAGTGGCCAGCCAGTTTTCTTCCACGTTTTGCATCAAGGAATACAAAGAATAACATGAAGGACTTCTACAGGTGTGTAAATCAGACTTCTACAGTATATTAACCAGGAAAGAAAGATCAAAGAAGATATACCTCCTGATAAACAATGCTGGTAAACTGGTAACAATAGATGAAGAGAAAGCTGAGGTACTTAAGGGGGTTTTTTTGCCTCAGTCTTCAATGGCAAGCTCTCTTCTCACTCCTCTTGAGTGGATTGACAGCAGGATGGGGACTGGTTGAGCAAAGTGCTTCCCACTGTAAGTAAATATCAGGTCCATGACCACCTGAGGAACCTAAATGTATGTAAGTCTGCTTATGGCAGGGGGTTGGAACTAGCTGATCTTTAAGGTTTCTTCCAACCCAAACCATTCTATGATTATGAGCTTCAGGATACTAAGTTAAGGAGAGTAGGGATAGAGTTCCCTACTTTTTCTGGATGAAATAGGAAGATGATTTGAAAGATTCTTCATTTTGTCAAGGTAGTTTCCCAGAATTTCTTCAGGCTTTGAAACTCTAACTCCCTCTATATATTTCTGGACTACTTGAAATGTAACACCAGATGTATTAGTAGAATTCAATTCAGACCTGAATTTTTGGTTTGTGCTAAGTTTTTCCTCTTATGAACTTCAAAGCACTACCACATTTTTGGTATGAAAAGGATGATAAAAGTTGACTCAGCTGGATGACACACTGTTCCTAGTGCATTCCATGCAATGTAATCAGTGGCCTAGAGAATCAAATGTAAGCTCAGACCATCACTCAGGTCTTTGCAGACAAACCACTTATCAATGAAATCCACAATGGATTCTGTAAATTATGTAAATATTTGAGAGAATAATAATCTGCTGAAAGCAGATTTAGTACCGGGAGGAATAATAGAAAGGAAGGCTGAAAGACCTCCTATGCCCTCTTTGGGAATGAACAAAACCATTTCTTCTGTCCATCTTTCCCTGTTCTTTTTGTTCATTTGATTGAAGTGGCTAGGAAAGCCAATGTAGTTTGACTACTTTACCTTCCATGTTTTGAAACAAAGCTGTGGTTTGGAAGTATGACCGTAATTCATCAAATGAGAACTTCCTGTTTTCTGCTGGACTGGTTTAATGTCTAATATAAAGCTTTTCTTCCAGAAGACAGGATGGATTTTCTTCAAAGTGTGAATGCACGATTTATCTCATCAGTAGAAAAGGGTGGTGTAGTTTAGCTTGAAAACAGAGCTCATCTCTGGAGATCATCTCTGGAGAGTTTATACATTGCTCTACACTAGGAGAGTTTACGTGTAAGTTCTACATATGATCATTAATTTGTTGGGTGAGAGATAATAGACCTTTCCAACATGGACTGGATTTCTTCTCTATTTGTCTCATTGTGCTGTATAAGATGAAATTCATATCATGCCATAATCTTGTTGTCATTACATATCTCCACTAACATCTTGGTGGTCCAATCTGAGGTTTCTGCTTTCTCAGTATGTATTAAGAAATTAACTTTTTTTTTCTCAGTTAGCAGGTGTGAGGCTGTGAGTTACAGACACTGTGGACTCCTCACGAGGAACAGTTTGTTGAAAATATCAATTTGCTGTGTAAAATTAATTGGAATTCTTTGCATTTTCTCTCTGTTCAGATAAGGCTTACCCTAGTCTACAGTTACAGTAGCTCCTGCGGTATTCCTAGCTCCCACTCATACAGAGCTTGTTAACTTAATTCATAGCAGTTTGCACAAGAACAACAGGCAGTCTTATGTCGTCAGGTCTTTGAGGTCATGAGAACTGTGCTGAATCAGGTACAGGCCATTCATACTCCTTACTTCTATGTGTGAGAGACTGGGACACTATGTAAAAAGGAAAAACTCCCTGCTGTAGTCAAGGTAATATTAGAAATACATTTTGCAAAAATCACATTTGCTTCAGTCAAGGCTTGTTGATGCTGGCATTGAAGAGTGAACACAAGTCAAAACCAGCTTTGGCTCTGTTCTAAACAATATTGCACTGAAGAATCAGAAGGTCATGATAAAATTGAAGCCATTCACCAAAAGAGTGTGGTGCAACGTAATTTTCCACTATGCTCAGTGTTGCAAAACCAGGGAGGAATAAAAACCAGAAAGTAAGTTTCAGCATAACTCCCATGGAGTACTTAGTCTACTTCAGATTAGAACAGCACTACTTTGAACTTCCACAAATAAATTCTACTGAAACAGGGAAACACAATAGTAAAACCTCCTCATCATGTTAGTGAACAAACCAAAATTTCAACCAACAGAGTAGCAACCTGAGGCCATTTTTCTCATGGTAAAGAAAAAGAAGCTGGTTTATGTTGTGGCCAACCCAGTTGTTTTTTTTTCTAAACTCTCCTAACTGAAGTTCTTAGTATTGACTTCAATCATAAAGGAAAAAAATGCAAAAACCGTCTCCTCCTTGGCTTTAGAAAGACAGCAAAATCCAGGAAAACTTTATTCCAAAAATATCCTGAAGATGGCACAACAGGCACACGTTGCTATGTGGTTTGCTTAAGGTCATACGGTAAAATGAGAGAATTTTTGCTAAAATATGAATCCTTTGGAGGAGCTCTTTAAAAAATAGAAGCAAAACAGAAATTTAAACCTTTTAAAGCACAGCCTATCAATAAAAATATTTTACAAGTGGAATACAGGCTGTTAATTTCATGCTGCCTAAAAGATTAATATAAACAGGTGGGCAGATAGGGACTCATCGTGGCTGGATGTTATTGGCAAAAATAAGTTTAATTTTTGTTGTTTAGTTTTTATCAATACATTTCTTTTGTAATCATAAAAGAACTGATAACCTCATCTGTTATCTCCAGCATAATGTATAATCTACACCTAAATGCCAATTTTTATGAGACCCATTTTGACTTTGGGAGAGACAAGATTACTTGCACAATCTCTATTTTATTAAAATGTAAGAAATATTATGGGACATTTTTATTAAAAAAGAAAATAGTGTCAAGTTGTATTAGTGAATGAATAAATCTGCATTATAGATGAATTAACCATAAATATACTCTCCACAATATGTTGAGGCACCCTGAAAATATGGAATTTATAAAATGTGGGAGTCATTTCACAGATGTACTATAGCTAAGGGTGATTCAACTTGCTATATCCAAGTACATACACTATGCTTGGATTTTCAAAATGTGTTTAACAAAGACCTTGTGCAGAAAGCTTGTGTGGAATCAAAGCTGTCCCTATGGCAAGAGGGAAAAGTCCTTTTGTAGATTGCCATCTGAAAGAGAGAGAAACAAGAGGGCAGAACTAAATGAGCTGCTCTACAGTGGAAAAAGGTTATTAGTGGAGACCCACAAGATACTTTATTGATACCTTTGCTATTTCACATGACCATAAACAATGAAGAAAGGAGAAGGAAGTGAGTTGACAAAGCTGACAAGACTGCAATATGTAAGGCAATAAAGAAGAAGGTGCAGAGAGATCCCACTTTATGAAGTGACTGAACAGTACAAAGATAGTTGAAGTCCTATATGGGTAATTACATGCAATGTGATTTACATGAGAAAAACCGAGTGTGAGAACCATGTGCAGAATAATGTTAGGGTTCACAGTATCTGTTACCACTCAGAAAGAAGGTATAATCAGTACTTCAGTGCTGTTCTAATATTGTAAACCACTGATTTTTACTAACACCTTCATTAGAAGCTGGTTGGTGTCATATACACAAAAGGAAAAGGCACCTGAAAGAAGAGGGACTGTCCCGAAAACAAGCCTGGCACATATGAAATGTTTTCTCAGCTTCTTTCTACTTTGGTGGTTGGCAAATTATGGAAATCATCTGATTTCAGTAGTACAAATAATCAAATATCTAGTTTAAACAGTTTTATTTTGTCTCCTTTTAAGCAAATGTAGACAGCCATGCCCTTCCAGAAGGGTATTCATTCCATCCTGAACAGATTCTAAGGTAGATGAATTGAAATGCTCATCTCTCCATAAACTATATAGGGAACCCAGGAGTACTGTAACTTACTGCTACACTGAGCATCTAACACATAGATACAAGTGAAGTGGTGGTGGTGTTCTTCTTCTTGCACTGTAATAATTTAATTGACTGTTTTATAGTAGTGTGCCCCACAGAAGCATTGCCCCATGCCTGATTACTGAGTGTGAATGTGGGAGAGAATGAGAGAGGGAAGAGAGCATGGGAACTTACTTGGTTGGCTTCTGCTCTGAAGCCAGTGTACTGTAGACTCTTGACAGCAATGAGCAGTGCCTAAGTGCCTTTCTAGTGGTTAATCCCAAACAGGGCATTCTCAGTGGAGTCTTTTAATCTTGCCTCTAGGAGCTTTTTCTCTTTGTGTTAGAAAACATGGGAGAACTGACTGAAATGCAGGTTTCCCAGGAGAAGGTAGTACCCAAAAGATTCTGAAATCTTTCTCACTCTGCAAGCTCATATATTCTTTTCTGTATCTTAAATGCAGTGAAATCACTTCAGAAAGGGAAGTTGAGGGATTTTCTTCAGAGGACATCTTATCCCAGAAAAAGGAAAATGTGGATCCTTATTTTCACCCATGTTAGTGATCTCTCTGATCATTGCAGGAGGGCTAGATGACCTTTAAAATCCCTTGCAACCCAAACCATTCTATATTTCTATGATTCTATTTCAATATATGCTTTTTATAGCCTATTTGAATGCTGGAACCTTCAAGCATTCAATGGAAGTTCCGGTATTGAACCTATTTCTAAATTTTTGAGAGAACAGTGTCTTAGGCCACCAGATTTTTTTTTTGAGAACTTGTCCTCCTTCCATAACTGCTCAACATTTCCTGTGAGTTGGTATGAGCAACCTTCTTTCCAGTATAAAAGTTCTGGTGAGATCCTTTCCACAGGGATAATTCTCTTTGCTTTATATTTTTCAGTGCCTGGCTGAGGGCTATGAACTTTCCCAGGCAGTAAGCATTTGAAAAACAATTGACAAGTTTCAAGTGGAAGAAATCCACAGTGAACAGTAAGGCTGTGAGAGTCACCTGGACCCAGGCTCAGAAGGGGTCCAGGCTGTGAGTATAGTGCCCCTCTGTGTTCCCTTTCTACTGTGCACTTCATACTGTTCTGCAGGCCAGATTTGTTCTTGACTAGGTTTTGTAGGATTTTGGGATGGTTATCACAGTTTTGGGATATAAACATGGACATGAATCACCATGTCTGAAGGTAATTAAGAGACATATAGATGTAGCACTGAGGGACATGGGTTAGTGGTGGACTTGGCAGTACTAGGTTAGTGGTTGGACTTGATGTTCTTAGAGGTCTTTTCCGGCCTTAATGATTCTATGATTCTATACTGACAGCATGGTTCAGGCAAGGTTGAAGAGCTAGAGTCTTGGCTAAAGTTCAGCTCCTGAACAAAGGAGGGAGGGCCAGGCTCCTCTTTGTTTCCAACAAAAATTTGATACTTTTTCCTTTTTCTGCTCCATTATTTTACCATCTCCACATTATTCTATCCCATTGCCAGGATTTATTCTATTCCTCTGAAGATGACTGAAGCAGAGCTGTCTGGTTTTCATAGAAACTAACTACAACTACCCATATAGGAAATTAGGGTGCTCCAGCTGCATGTGGTGTGTAATTTCCAACTGTGGGGTAGTAGTAAACAGCTGGGGGTGGTAATTTCTCAAACTGCTCCAGCTACATTCACAACATATGCCTACGCCCTATGGATTTTCTGCAAACTAACTGTATTTATTAGCAGCACTTAGAAGATTCCTTATTTCAAATGTACCAACTAAAAGCCAATACCACAGATTTTGAGGTAAGTTAATCTTACTGCAAGCAAAAATGCCAAATACTTAAGAACAACAGCTGTGGGTACTCCTGCTTGAAAGAATTTCTATTAGTAGCTGAAAAAAGAGAAAGCAAAATATTATGAAAATTTATACAGATCTATAGCACACTTTGTGAATCCACTTAAACTCTGCCAATCAATTTTCCTAATCAGTCAAGTCTGTTAATAGTGATGTTAAGTTTTACAGTATAAACAGAGTGCAATGCAAGTCCAGTAGAAGTGGAACTCCTCTGAAAGTTTTCCTGAGAATTACTGCTTGCTGACATAAAACTTTCACATTAGTGGATTTACTACAGATATTCAGTTTTATGCCTCTATAGGCCAATCCTGTGGCACATTCTTTTTTGGATACATTTCCTCTGGAAAAAGTTAATATACAGAATAAAATTGTAATATAATGCGTATAACAGTCTGTCTCTTGCGGTAATTGTATGTAGGATCCTGTGAAGCTAATATTCTGCTACTAAGATATAAATAGCAAGTCCTAGTCAGCTGTGGAAACTGATTGCAGTGCTGTTCTGCACACCTGTGACTGCACAAGATTCAGGGCTCGGAGGATGAGAATGGCAGCATGCAAATATATAAGGCATTTGGTGCTGGCACTTCTGCCATGATGAGATTGCTTATGGCATGTAGGGTAACTAGCAATGCTAAGTATCTGTGAAATAAGGCCCCTGATTTAGGGTCCTAAATATAGCTTTTGTGATTTGCTTCAGGCTCTTAAATTTTACTATTTTGACTTAACTGCTCACGGAACCATAGTTTATAATTTCTGGTGCAGTGTTCAGCCGACTTATAAGAGTTCATGCAAAAGGAGTTGTTTCAGAAATTCTGATAGACCCCAAACTGTCATACATGTGCACGGTATAATAGATAGTGGTATTATTATCAAGAATTCTCAAGAGAAATCATGGTTACACAGCTTGCTTGCTTTCACTGTCTAAAGTTTTTCATACAGTTAAGAAGAAGACTTACTAATGACTTCAGAAAACTCTGGTTCTTTTGAACCAAGCATCAGTTGTAATGATTTTACATGTTCTGTTGCTGTGTGATAAAATGGATTTGTTTGATAGCTTCAGCAGAGTAATATTCCAAAGGGTTTAACAACCAATGTTTTCAAAACACCATCTTTTGCTGGTTCTTTTATTGTTTCAAAATATTTTTGAAATGGAACAGTTAATAATAATAATTCATATGTATGTTTCCTTTCAATTCTGAATCTCAGAGTACATGCATTAATAGATTAAGCCTCACACCAGCTCTGTAATTTAAGAATATTTTTATCCATGTTTGACAGATGGAGAAACAGAGGTACTGAGAATTATAAATGCATTTGCAAAGGTGTGATTAGACTGTACAGAGGAGAATATGAATACAGCATTTAGGGCACTCCAGAATAATGAAGAATTTTCAAGAATAAGCAGAATGTTCCTTTGAAAATATGGTCCTACTCAGGGTGTGTGGGATGATGGCCTGAGCTGGAAAGTCAGCATGGCACAGCACTGCTCTTTCAAATGTATTGATTTGACTCTGTGCTAGTTAAAGGATCTCACCACTGCTGCTCTTTCCGTGTTATAGATCAGCATTCTGAAACTCCTCTCAACAGCAGGTCAATATTTCGATACTTCGCTATAAACTAGTCCCCATACTTGAATTCATGTAAAGTGATGCTTTTCAAGTTTAGGATAGTCCACACAGTGCCAATAACACTGCAAACATGCACAGAGCGAGTGACAACTGCTCATCTGCAGCTAGTCAGTGATTTTAATACAAAGTGAGCTGTAACTCACTGAATTTTTTGGGATACCACCACTGGAGATGGAAGTAACTCCTGGTTTGTGCCAGGCAATGTATGCACCCCAGCTGACACTTTGGGCAACACTCACATACAACTGAAAAGCATCTTGTGTGCTGCTGAAGATGTGGAGTGGGAGCACCTGCTCTCCTTAAAGCCAGGACTGGCTCTGCTTATGCAAGTGAGCATTGACAGCTCTGATGCCTTGAGTTTCCTGGGTCTGTGCAGACTTGCCATGTGTCCCAGTGACAGAGATTCTGCTCAGCTTCATGTTCCATATCTGTGTCAGCTCATTGAGTCCTGGAAATTATTTGGGAGAGGTGAATACATCTACACCAGGACAGCATTAAGTACTATGATAGCATCCTTCTTAAAATCTTGCTGTAAGTCCTCAAGGCAGATCAGAAGCCAAATAACCTTTTTGGCACTAGAGGTGCTCTCCTTGTCTGTTAGCAGATATGAGGAAAACTTTCCATTATTTTCTTCTGTTCGTTTTCAATACAGAACTGGGACATTATGTAAAACCTTCAACAGAACATGCACCAACAAATGACTTTTTAGTATTTGATAAAACATTACCACGCAGCTGAGATAAATAGAAATGCTTGAATCCAACAGCACTTGCCACTTAGTGCTTGTCTTATTCCCAGAGTTTGGACCTTTCATTTTAATCTATCTGTAGCAACAAATAAATTTTGGAATATTAGAAATTCAGAATTATTTCTTGCAATTATTATGTGAATGACTAGATTTAAAAAATCCTTAAAAAATCAAATTACTTAAATGTGTTTGAATATCAATTTTCTTAAGTTAAGGGTCCACTGCAACAAGCAGAGAAAAAAACTACTGTAAATAAGTTTCTCTCCAGGCTTTACATGCAAATTTCAAGCATAACAGGAAGAGTTCTAATTTTTTATGATGTTATATCCTAATAAATGATGAATGTCTGTGGCACAAATATATTTATGGATAGCAGAGATCATGTTATTATTGGATGTATTTTTGCTCAGGTTTACTGTTTTGCTTCTTTTATATTCTAGCACTGGGAATTAGCAATTTCTTGGAAAAAGGTGGCTCATTGACCTTAATTAACTCTATCCTGTCTGAAACTAAGATGAGCAACTGTCATGACATTTCCTAAAGAAACAAATAAAAGCTCAGAAATTTGAGCAGAGTACATTTAAAAAGATTATCTAATAATTCTTTTTGTATGAAGTCATGTGTTTTAATTTTAAATCTCACAGTGAGCTTTTTTTCCCACCAAGGTAATGAAGAAAATTTCCATTCCTATGTTTAGACTCTAAGATGGGTGAGATAGCGGCTTTTCTGCTGAAGTTCCTGCTTTGCACTGATTATATGTTTGCACTGGGTATATGTTTGCACCTGGTAAGTTTGTGAAAGGTATCAATCTGAATCATCTGGGACTGATGAGAGAAGATTTAGATGGTAGAAAAGACAGCATTGTTTTCTATTCATTACCACCTTACTCAGTTGTGAGGTGTAAGGGCTGTGATTTACAGTGATCTTGGTTCAGTTGTCTGAGGCTTTGTCAGGTAAGCTAGTGCAGCAAGAATAGCACCACCTCCTCCCCTGCAGTCCTAGAGTGGTTCTTTCTTCCCTCTTCATTTTCCACATTCAAGGGTTTAAAGTAGGAAATATAAACTGGTTCCCCCAGCTGTTCAAGGACTCCCTGCTCTGAGAAACTCTTAGCTGCTTGTTCAAAGTGTTGTTAAGTGCTCATTGTGCTATGGGAGTTAAAACATATTTAATTAGATCTGAGGCTCTTGCCCATTGTTTTAAATTAAAAAATATTTAGGCTATTGATTAGCTGAATTGGCTCTTCTCTATTCCCTTATTTAGAAGACCTCTTTGATTTTCCCTGGTGTGTGGGATGTTTTCCCTATATAAGTGCTGTATATAAAGGCATATATATTATGTCACAAGCAGGATTATGAAGAATGCAAATAATATGAAAATGAAGAGAAACATTGTATTTATAATGACATTAGTTAAACTGCATCATGTTTTCAAGGCAAAAATTCTTTGCAATATTGTGAGAAATAAAGATTTAGGCCTACCTTACTATGCCCAAACCATGGAGTTACAGAAGTGTAACTTCCAATCCTTTTTTCCTTTTTCTTTTTGGCACCATCTGGTTGATGGGTGTATAAAAACAATGAGCTATTAACCACCTTCTTCCAGTGCCTTTCCCAGTGTATTCCCTTGTTGTTGGGGCCTGGTTAGCAGAGGAGCTGTAACCTGAGCAACAGTTAAAGGAATGCTTAAGCAATTAAAAACAAGACACACAAAATAGGTCTTGCTGACCTTGTTTCTATCTTCATGCATTCCTGTGTCTTCAATCCAACACCTTATAATGGTCTTGTTCTCTCCTGCTGCCAGGGTTTTTAGGTTTGGTTTTAGTTTTACTGCCTTATAGATAAGTCGTTTTGCTAACAAGCTGAGAACAGTGCTGTTGTTTAGGTTCTCATAGATGCTGTGTAGCTCTTGTTATCAGTTTCCCAGGATGTGAGAGCAGGATGCAGCTTAAACTTGTAACCTATCATAGGTAGGAACTGTATGCATTGACAAGTTGAGCAACCAATCCAAAGCTGTATGATCAGTGCGTAGCTGCATGTACGGGAGACATTTTACTATAAATACTGTTAGGTGCCCTAAATAAAGTTGGCTACCAGAGCATCATATTGGTGTGCTGTAGTCCGTCCCTCGCAAGGACCCCAACACCTTGTCATTAACATCCTACATTTGAGACAATGCTTTTTTCACTGTTTGCCTTTTTTCTCTTTGAATGGAACAGAATTACATTTTCAAGTGAGTTTATGGAAATTGCTTTGGTGTCACTGAACAGATGACTTTCTTTTTTCTGCTTTTGAAATATCCTCCTAGCTGAGTTTCTTAGAAGGATTGTCCACTGCCAGGGCTTCATCTTTCTTGAGTGTTTAATTTTTCAGATTTCTCAGCACTCTTCCCTTTACAGCTTTAGTTGATCTTTTACATGTTACTATGCTTTTAATCCTATCAGTCCTAGTGACTCTTGCATAACAAAATATGTCAGTATCTAATATACTCTTTTTCTAAATCTCAAGCTATTTTCTTCCAGCCCAGCAAATATTTCAGTTTGTCACCCCTTGCTTTTCTTTAAAAGTTTGCCTGTTTTCCCCATTCTCTAGTGTATTTACAGCACCACCATATTCCCTGACAGCTGAGGCTGTATCTTGTGTTGTTTCCAACTCATTTGTCTTTGCTATTCATTATTCATCTCTAGGTTATGCACAAATTCCTTCTATCCAAAGCAGTGCTGAAGAGTCAATCACTTTTTTTATTTGCTGATGCAGGTAAAATTTTCCCAAGCTTCTTCAATTTTCTCTCTGGCTGTGATCTCTTTGGCAAATCTCATTCCACATTATCTCATCCTTCCCCTAGCCCTCCCTAGTGCTTTATTCAGATCACTGCTGTTGAAACTTAACACACTGTTGTCATGTTGCTTTTTGAATTCCTATTTCTGATGTTCTAATGTCTTTTATTTTTTGTGTGGGTTTTTTTTTTTTTTCATTGTTAGGATTTTAATAAATTAGATCCCTGTTCACTTGGCCTTGAATTCCACAGTCTTGTTGTTTTCTGTCTCTTCCACTCTACCAGTGTTGCTTACATTTGTCTATTTCTTTTTGTACTTTTTTATTGTTTCCCAATATTCTCTAGTTTGGAACATTCTTTGTTATCTCAACTGTAAGGTGTCTAGCTTTCCACTGCAAGTTTCTGCTTAATGCCTTAAATACCCTAGACCTACTTCCACAGAAACTACGGTCCCACCAAAATCCTCAGATATTAGTCTTTGATGGGGAAGCTGTGTCAGCCAAACTCCTCTTAGTCTTATGTCCTGGGTTGCAGTGTGGGGGGTATCCATGGTATGTATTCTATTATCATCTCCACAAGCTGTTAAAGCAGGTGGGGCAGTGATCGTTATCACCTTGTCCCTCCCTCAGGGCAATCCTGATGGCTCCCTCAGGGGCTGTCTCTGATTAACGGGCTGCCAAGGACCCATGCATGGCACATCCTCCCAGTGATCCTTATCCCTTGTCCCATGGTGAGGTGACTCACCCCACGGGTGGGGAGCCAAACATGCTCACAGGGGTATAAGCTGGGGTTTGGACCAGCACAGGGAGCCCTTTGCCTGCTGGATTCCCAGAGGACAAGAGCTGCTGCTGGACCTTCAGGAGAGAACTGGATCTGTGGGATCACTGCTCCAACAAACTCATCACTCCAGGAGGACTGCAGCCACCATTTAATGGGACTACTACTACACCCTGACTGACAGGGGGTCAGGTTACTTTCTGACTCTGCCAGGTTATTTTCTGACTCTGTCAGGTTACTTTTTGTCCTGTTGCATTTGTTGTTGTTTTGTTGTGTTGTTCATATTAAATTGTACTTCTGACTTGGAGTCTCTCACCGGTTTGCTTTTCAAACCAGCACATCTTACTAAGTCTATTCTTAATTCACAGCTATGGCATATCCAATACCAGTGTTTAGTTTCTCTGGAGAAATGTTCCTAATTTATGTTTCTGAAAAAAAATTAGGTACACCTATGTATGCAGATCTGATCAGGACAATTAATGAATAGAAGAATGGGAGAATTTATTTTGAGGTTCTCTAAGTGTATTCCCTCAGTCTAAAATACCATTTATTTGGTTACAAAGTCTATGTTTCCCTTAAGTATAATGCATGAAACCAAATGCAAGTCTCATCTAAGTTACTCAGACCGTGCTGGTGTTTGACTTGGCATATGGTGCTTTTTCTTTCATTATCAGAATCATGGAGTGTCAGGTTTGGGTAAAGGCAGATATAAAGAGTTAATTATATTCTCTAATGAGCAGACTAATTTCTAGAACTACAGACCCTTCTCTAAATCATCTGTATTCTGAATATAGCACAGACTGAGCCTTAACAATTTTGCTCTGAGAGAGGAATCTTTATACTTGTCCCTAATGTGTTTGGCACTATGGCAAGTTTGGACAAGCATATGGAAATAACATTCTTTTAACAAAGAATAGATATTGAAAGATCAGGATAGAAGGAGAAAATAATATTCATATGCATCCTTGAAC
Source organism: Acanthisitta chloris (assembly GCF_000695815.1). Lineage (NCBI taxonomy): Eukaryota > Metazoa > Chordata > Aves > Passeriformes > Acanthisittidae > Acanthisitta > Acanthisitta chloris. The sequence goes on along the minus strand of NW_008672595.1, from coordinate 69,860 downwards.
ATAACAGCAGCTGGTTATAGCATGCATTTGTATATGGGTTTTATCTTAGAAGACAATATAGAGTGAAAATAAGCTCAGACCCTTAGCACTAGGGGTCACTAAACAACAGTTTCAAAGGGTCTGTAAACTGTGCTCTAACTTTTTTTTTTTTAACTGAACTCTTCCTTTACATTACTACAGTTAAAACCCTCAAGAGGCAGCAGTAGGTGAGAAACCATCTGCTCCTGTATATAAATGGGGAAGGTGGCAACAGTGCAACTGCTCAGCTGAGACCATCCCTCATGGTGCAGGAGCTTGTGCTTCTCTGATGAATGATAACAAGAACAAGGAAAGGATATATTGCTGTATTTCACTTTTACTCCAATTTGCCTTTGTAATCCAGGCATGGTATAAGGAAATTAGCTAGGTTTTCATACAAGTAGGTGATTATGCCCTTGTGAGACAGGATGACTTGGAAAACTTAGGTTCCCTTAGAAAAATAAGCTTTAATTCAGAGACCAAGTAATAGGTTAAATTGCAGAGGAAAGGCCAGATATTAATGCAGAGTGATGGTTTGAATTTTAACAGATATATCTTTTTCAGAGGATTTCTATCTTTGTTGGGAAATGTTTCACAAGACATACCAGTACTGAAAAAAACCAAAAACCCTACCAAAGGGACAAATGTAATGAAGTTCTCAGCCAAGAGATGAAAAGAAATGAAAGAACATTTGGCTATCTGGCTTTGGATCTTTTGGAAAAGCTAATCTTATGTATTGTTAGTTATGGTTGGTTTAAATGGCTTTCCCTAGACACTTTCAGGGGTATGTGATGTTGTCTTTCATGTCTACTATCACATGAGGTTCCTGCAAGACAGAATAGATTTATCACAAGAAAAGATGTGGAGAGGACATTAGCTTGGGAGAGGTTTGGATTGCTCTTTTGGGAGAAATGTCATCTTTCACAAGGAATGTATTGCCCTGAACAATCTGTAATGGAGTTTATGATTCCCACTTCCTTCCATTCTTCTGATACCAGCAACCACCTATGAATTTCATCTAGTGTCCTGGTCCTTCCTTCTGTTGGTCCACACAGGAGCTGAAGAATTATTGCTGCTGTCAGCTACTCTTTCAGGTCAAATAGCACAAAGCTTTCTCATCCTGTTACAAACACTTGTTGCTCTCACTTTCCTACCATATGATAGAATTGGATTTTTTTGACTGTGATTTTAGATAATTCGAAAAAAGTTCCCTTATAGGAATTTTATTAGCATCAAGAAGGACAATTTATAGTCAGGAATTTTGGAATTTGGTTTACTTTTGCTTTCTGCAAATGTACTATGCTGCAGGGTTTAACTGTATAGTATATGCATGTTTTTAATAAAGGGTCCAAGTCATTGTACAAGAGGAAAGACTTACGTACTAAAGGAGACTATTGTCTATGGATGCCAAATTAGTAGACCTTTTTGACCTTAATTTCTTTGCTCTTCAGTTCTCTGTAATCTTGCAGGAGTGTTGTGAACAGTGGTTAATTAATATTTTTAATTGTTTAGGTACTGTGGTGATGAGCAGCAGAGAAACTCATGAGGAAATTAACAATTCTGTCTTGAGAGAAGGGTTTGCCTCTTGTGCAGTAAATAAGGTCTTGGGTCACACATTGAAAAACGAGGAGATAACAAAATATCGAGCAGTTGCTCATTATGTGAACATTCTGTGCACTGAACAAAGCAGAGGTCCTGTGGAAGAGAAAAGTGGTCTCATAATTAGATTTTGTCATGAAGCCTATGCACAAAGAGGATGCACAAAGAGGATTCACAAAGAATGAAGGATGCCCAGGACAATTAAAGATGGGCATTTCTTGCCATTTAAAGACTTTTCTCAATAGTCTTATGGTATGTTTTCAACAAAATTTCGATTTTTATGTGTGTGTATTTGCCTTATGTGTGTGTGCAAAAGAAATTTCACAAGGCTTTGAAATGCATGAACTATTGAGAGCTGATATGATGAATCTTGAAGGAATGTTGTCTTATATCTGTTGTATCTGGCCTTTCCAAGAAGAATTTTACCAATAAATAATAAGGTGAAAAATATGCGTCTTTCAGAGTCTTTCACATCCTTTTCCTTGAGCTTGTTTAAGATCAGCACTTTGTGGCTCAGATTAATCTGACAACATTCTGAAAACACCAATTTAGAAAGAACTGTTCCCTGCCAAAGATTACCTCTCAAGTAAACAGTTAGGTGTGGTGGAAAATAAAAAACCAAGATGTATCTCAAAGAAAATTTCCAAACAAGCAGATAGAATTCATCTTTATCAGATGATAAAGGATTTATAATGCATAGTCACACCTACATTTCTGATACTGGCTTAGCAAACTTCTGTAGACTGCTTTTTCTTGGACAAAAGGACAATCCTTTGAAATACTTCCTGGCTTCTCTGTCACTAAGTCTAGGGGAGAGGTTATCAGATAACATCAGATAACACCAGCAAATGTGGTGAAGGAATGAACATGAATTTTTGAGCTTTCATTTGAAAATGGACATTTTAAAGGGACTTGGAAGATGTGAGTTGTGAGGTATTTGCTTGGATTTTTAATTGAAACTCAAATTCTGGATCATGTATCTTTGTCGAAGAAATGTATGCTCAGTTTTTACTTAAAAATGAAAATAAAAAGATGCCACTAAAATACGTGATGCCACTAATACGTACGTAAAGAAATGAAGTTAAAGGCTAAAGAATAGGTTGTAGATATTTCCAAAATCAAGTAAATAATAGGAGATGCTTGATATGCTAGAGAACATGAGATACTTGTCTTGAAACTTGTTAGATTTGTGGCAGACCTAATGTAGCATTTTGTCCTTAATTGTCAACAAGAGTTTGCACTTATAAATTGTAAGCACGCACACATATTTTGTTGGCTACTGCAAAGAAAAATTAAGAGTGGTGAGGTTTTTTGTTTGGTTTGTTTGTTTGGTTGGTTGGTTCATTTTTTTGTTGAAGAGTTATGGCCATGGAAGACTGAGCTGTAGTGAAGTAACTGTAGTAGTTCCAGACATCAAAATCTGTTTTGAAAAATAATAGGTCTTATCCTAGACTTCCTATTAATCTTGGTTTTCTTGACTAAGGTATTGTACTTGATATTGCTCATTTGGCAATATATTTTAATATATTCACATTAGTTTTTACCCATTAACATACTAATAAAAACTATTCAGCAGTCTTTCAATGTAAAATCATCCTACTAATATTGCCTTTTTTGGCAATCAGCTTCAATGCATAGTATTTCATAGAGCTAAAGGGTTTCTTCTTTACTTATAATGTTTTTTCAAAAAACAGAAAATAAATTTTTATGCTTTGTGATTTGAAAATATGATCTATCTTAAAAAATGGAGCTGTTTTCTTCCCAGAGAGTTTAACAGGCTACATGGAGCAGGAGAGTATGTCTCCAGTAATACTTTCCACTGTGTTTCAAGAGCAGATCTGAATGTGTGAGGACTTTTGTCACGTAGTATTACTGGGGAGAAACTGGATTTTCTAGATTATTTTGGCAGTAACTGTAACAATGGCTATATTTCTTTTGATGTTTTTTCCCAGACAGTTTATTTTTATCTTGACATTTTGCCCATCCTGCGAATCTCATCACAGGGAAGAAACAGCAGTTTGTCTCAGAGCAGTTGAATTTCAATCTCCAGGTGACAAGTTGATATTTCTTTCCTCTTGAAGAAGCTTTTAATATGATGTGTTAAATGTCAAGGAAACTCTTCAATATATATTGAACTTTACTAACCTTATTTCTCTTAATATTAATGACATATTGACAGCATGTTTTGAAAAATGAACACTTCTCACAGATGTCATGATCCTATACTCACGTTATTCCTACAGGAATCCCACATTCCTGTTATTATTGTTCAGAATCGTGGTAACTTTTACAGTGACTTTTTTGTACAAAGACTTTTACAGACTTTTAAAAAAAGCATTTCTTAAGTTTTGTTTTATTATAGGATGCTGATGGTGCTGATCTAATAGGTTAGAAATCACAAGTTAGTCCTGTAAGTTAGCTTTGAAAAATAATGTAAAATTGGGATCTGGTGTTTCTGAAGTTAGTTCTGTTATGCGGATTTACTGATCTTCTCATTCTAGGTGACTGAGAGTATCCCATAAGTACTATTACCTGTGAGAAGAAAATGGAGGTTTTGTCCTTGAAAACAGCAAGTATTTGTATTGTAGTCAAGGACCTGATTCATTATAAACAGTGCTGAAGGTCTCTAGGAGAAAATAACTCTGTGAAGATATTAAAAAAAGAGAATCAGGGTTTCTCAAACAAATCTCACAAAGCACACCCTAATGAAATAGGGGTTGACTGAGTTGCCAAAACATTGGCATCTGGAGACAATTGCAGTGTCACAGGCTGGGACACCTGTATCAGGTGGGTAAATGCAAGATCTGATAGAAGGAGACCTGCTGTAGCTGCCTCTGGCATGTGGAAAGGATGCTCATGGACATCTGCAAGAGTACCAGCTGCCTGTGTCTAGTCAGCTGAGGTGAATACCTAATGACAGTTGCATGTTTACCTGGGACCCAGAGATGCTGTGTACTCCACTGAGTGTAAAGAGATTTTAGTCCTTTAGCTCACATGTTGCTGCCTATACATAGACACATTGCCTTAATACACAACTGAAACTTAACCATGATGTTTCTTTCCAAAGCAGATCATATACAACTTCATCTAGCTTCTCATCCTATTTCTGTTTGTGGCATGTAAATACACATTAATGTATTCTTCCAGACATATTAAAAAGCAAACCACTCAATATCATCCTATTTGGACAAAATTCAACGGAACATGTAAGTGGAAACAATTCTACTTTGAACACATTAAATACAAGTTAAGGATTTTTATTTTTTTTTGCAGTGAGAGTGAATATTTGCAAGGTGTTAACAATTTTTAGTATTGGCTCAAAATTCATTCCTTTTGGAAAATATCTTCTCTGTTTTCATCCAAACACAAGTATATTCCAAGAATTCAGACAGCAGAATTGATAAAAATTTGGGTTTATGCTAAAATACCTGTAACATTTGACAAGAAATGTGTTGGTTCTCAAATGTGAATTTCTGATTTGCCGTTACAGTTCCATCTCGATGATAGTTATATAAACTGTTAAAATATGTGAACTACAGAACTAGCTTTAGCTATGGAGCTAAAACATATGCTACCTGTTGTCAGCCATTTATTTCCTCATTCCTTTTTTATGTTTCTGCCTTTGCTGAGTTCGCTGAACAAACTATCCAGGATGTTGCACTGACTGTCTCTCATTGAAGGAAAAGTCTAATTATTTAACTTGAATTCAGTTGAATAGTTTTGTGCACATCTTACCTTCTTTTTAATGCCAGATAATGTGATGTTGAATGCAGTTTATGTCCAATACAGGCAAACATGTATCCGTATTACTAGGAAATATAACTTAATACAACTGAGGTGATTTAAATATATTTGTTAGTCTCTTAAATTACACTGAAGCACAAACAACTGCAAATAATTCAGTACATTTTTTTCCAATAATTAATAAAAAATTCTGAGCTAGAGATCTAGAGATGCATTAATTTAGATTTGGTCATTACTGTGTCTGTCATTAAATTGTTTTATGTACATGAAAAAAATTCACTAAAAGAGAAAAGCTTTCTTCATTCCCATGGGAAGTCTGACACATGGTATAAATATATTACACCTGTCTACAAAAAAGCAGTGCCTGCTTCCATTTGTGGAGCGTTGTACTTGCTTAGAGCATTAAAAGCTTTTGTTTTGAAGGGAAGGGATTAGAGCTAGTAGGAAACAATGTGCAAAACCCATTTATTTATTTACTTATTCATTGTGAACTCTTCAGAAAGATCTGTCCTGTCTCTTGGAATCTTCATGAATATTAAAAGTTTAACATAAGGATAAATAGTCATGATTGCCCAAGGCCACAGCATTCTATCAGTATCACAGATAGGTTGCTTAGATCTTAAATCCCATAGTGTAATGTTGAGTAATCAAGTGTCTCAGGCTGCCCTCTGAGAAAATCCCAATAAACTATTTGTCATTATTATTCATGGTTGCTATTACAACAAAATCAAGGACAGTACACATTTATGGGAAGTATACGTTTATGGATAAGAACAGAAATGTCAGGGATCATGTCAAGAACATTGCACCCCCAGAGGTGTCTGCCCAGCCTGGAGAATGCTCAGAAGAAGCTGTGAGGTACCTATGCTATATCTAGACTGCCAGAGCTGGGAACACATCTTGCTTCATGTGGCTGCCCATCACTGTCTTGCCTCTGCTGATCTTGGGATGTATGCAGAGCACATATGCTGAATAAATTATGTGTAGCCTCAGAGATGTACCCGCACTGTGAGTGAGAGGAAGAAAACATGATTGTTCAATGCTGGCTCCTGGAGACTGTCACTGCTGCCACCAGTCCTGGAGCTGGGGATGCCACCTCTCACAGGCACTGCCACTACCACTGCCACATCACTTTGCACATAAAAAAAAGACAGTTTCAATTTTCTGAGTATATTTCAGTTTCCTGGAGAGTGTTTTATGCCTCCACTGTGAAACAGTAGAAAGAAAGATAGGACAATCTTGATATCCCTCCAGCATGGTAAAAAGGCAAGGCAAGGGTTCTTCACTTGCAGAGTTCAACACTTGAGTTCAATGGGAATTGAAGAATCAGTATGTTATTAATTCTGAAATTCTCATCTCAGTTACACTAGCTGCGAGGTGGAGCAACTACAAGAGTTCACAAGAGTCTGGATTTATGTGAGTATATCTGTGGCCACTATTTAGCTCCGTATTTGCAAGCAAATTTCTTGCCTCAGCTTTCCAGAAAAAAAACCTTTACTTAGTGGCAATGCAACACAATTGTTTGTTTGCTTGTTTTGTTTTGCTTTGTTTTGTTTCCATTGCACAGTGTCCTTTAAATATTCAGAAAACAATATGTGGCTATTTACAATCTTGCAAACTGGATCAACTGTTCTCTTCCCCAATGCCTCATTTAATGTGAGAATGGTGGAGAAGGCAGCATTGTTAATTTTAATAAAATTAACTTTGTAGCATTATTTCAATGCTTTATAACAAGTTTCTCTGATGGCTCAAGGGCAGCTCTGTTTGTACTAAAGTATCTTCATTACAGTTTTGTTAGTGTAGAATCACTTGGCTTTATTTTTTTTCATTTTTTGTTTGTTTGTTTTTTTGCTTTTGTTTTTAATAGCCTGAACTCAAGCTGTTTTGTAGCTGCCCTGTGATACAAACAGATGCACTCTTGGGGCACTGATTAAAATTTGTATGTTTTAGAAATATATTCCTAGAATCATGTGGGCACAAGAATACCTCTGAACTATCAGTATCTGGGCTATTTTCACATCAAGGTGCAAACACAAAATATTCTGAAGCACAGATAACTTATATTCTTCTTAAAATACTATCAATGCATACTAATTACTTGTAACCATGGGAAGCAGTATTAACAGTATACTTTTCATTTTAAACCAGGCTCTCTTGTGCTCCACTTGATTAATTGTCACAGAGTGTAATTTTATCATAGTTAAAACTAATTCAAGCCCATTTCCCTGTAGTAGTATATATATTTTTTTTTTTGGTTTGGAGAAATTAATATTACTCAAAAACTAATTAATGATCTCCAAAGAATCATTTGCATAAAGTATGTTAGAGTTTTACAGCAATTATGCATTGTATGTAACTCATTAAAAGGCCCATTTTCATTACTGGATTTAATGATGAGGTGACAGGCGTAACCACTCCAAATGGCCAGACAAAATGCAAAGAGACTGGGAAATCCTTCAGTCTAAAGCCATCAATGTAGCCAAGTTATTTCTCCATCATGAAATTTTTAGATAGAAAATGGCTGTGAAATTAACAGTAAGGTCCTTTGAAGGTTACCTCTTGTCTGACAAAAATTGTGACATATTCCTTCCATTCAAAGAAGGATGCATGTGATGGTGTGCTGAGGGATCCAGCTCATGGGCTGGATCCTGGAACCTCACACTCTCATTGGGTAATAGCCCCATCAATCATCACTTCATTGAATTGTCCGGAGCTACAAGATACTATGCAGTGTGAGAAAGGGTGGGCAGCAGTCACTGGTGGCTGTAGAGCAATGAAATGAGATCTCAAGCACCAGTTCTTCTCCAAACCTGAGTCAATCACTCTTCTGATAAAGGGAGAAATTAGAAGCACCTTTCTCTTTTTTTTTTTTTTTTTTTAAATGATAGTTTGCATAAAATTTTGGCTCAGAAACTGATCTTTCGTTCTGTAACGCTGGAAGTGGCTGTGCATTACAAACTTTAATATGTTTCATTTGTCCGAGGCATCATTAAAGCCCACCAGGCTAGCTGTGCACAAGGTAGCATAATTCATGGCAGACAGAAGATCCATTCATTATTCCTGCTATAATTACAGCAAGACCACTACTGATAAATCAAACACAAATAATAATTCTTTTGAAAAAACACAGTTTGTGGCTTTCTAATGAAACAGGAAGATACTGTATGTAAAATCAATCTTTCCAATCACACATTTATTGGGACTTCTGAGGTGCAGAACAAAAACACTCACCTTTTCCCTGTATTTCATGTATATATTTAATCTCAGGCAATATTAATATATAGAGTTTATGGCCCAAAATATGCATTTTTTCTCTTTCATTCCCACCTGCACATTCCCCAATAAATCAGTGTTAATAATATCTGAGGTCCTAATACAGCAAAACACTTAAGCACATACTTAACCTTAAACACATGAGTAGTCTCATTATAATCAGTGAGACTCCTCATGCTTCAAAGTTAAGCTCATATTTAAGTGCTTTGTTGAATCATAGCTAAAATGAAATAGTACAAACCAAGGTGTTTTCTGCATTGAAATACAAGTACAAATACATGGCATTAACACTGTGGCTTACCCTGATGAAAAAAGCACTCCTGGAAGTGTGAATTACAAGAACACTATTAATTCAACCTCATGGGGCTTTGCTATAGCAATGCATGCTCCATAGATGGGATTTTCAAGGCTGAATGTATTTAGAAGTGCTAAGCACAAGCAAATAGAAAAATAGTTATCCTGGCAATCACTCATGATTACTGTGTCCACTACAATTTTTAACATATCTAATTATACCTGTCTCTATTGTTATCATGTCCTCACTAGTCTTCTGTGTTTTAAATCCCAGAGAGTGTGATTCGCCAGGCAGGTAATATCACAGCATTATTTGTACAATTGGTTCCTGACAGTGTTCTGGTTTGTAATGACAACAGAAATACTAAATAGCCACAATCTTTTATCTGGTACTGGAAGGAGGTTGTCTGGGTGACATAATCAGCTCTTTGGATTTTTAGTGTAAACACACCTTTGTCTTCAGATTCCCAGAGAGATGTGAGAATTTACTCCAAATGCCAAAAAATAAATACAAACATATTTTTAAATCCTCAAATAAGAGAGGGAAATTTTGCTCTTTGTATTTAAAAGGATGCATCCAATGTACAGTCTATTTCTGAATACAAGTTAGCCCAACGATAATCCTGCTGGAGTTTTAATATTTTACAAGTGTGATCTAAGGCTAATTTGTATCTGCATATAAAATGAAGGCAATTAAAGAAGCAGAGAGGAAGGAGAATCTAATGTATTCTCTCTCCTATTATTCTTGATTAATTTGGATAACTTTAAAGGACTAATTATTTTCCCTAGTAGGATATTTGAGGTAGCATTTCATCCTTCTGGGTATACTCAGTTGTGCTTTAATTCTACTTAAACCTGACTAGTAATTTCAGAGTTTGTATACTTCTTGCTTATCATCATGCAAAATGTTTTCTCTCAGGATGGTGATCTTTGAACTATGCTATGGCTATTTTTGCTAAACAAGTTAGCTAGTATTTAAACAGAAGCATTAATATTAAACTAAATTGTTGTCAGCACTCAAAAGCCTATAGTATACAAATGTTGCTAAAATTTTAATCCAATTCATCATTATGCAGAAGATGAACTAAGGTGCTACTAATGTCTGAGTCACTGCATGTACTCATCTTGAAACTGCTCCAGTGATGACCATCTCCCAAAACTCAAGAGCTTTGCCCATTTCTTGACCTAATTTTTTGTGCATATATTCTTTTTTCTTCCCTGGCTAGAAATGAACAAACTACTCTGTTCTAAAACACATGCCATTGTTGGATGTGGCTTTTGTATCTGAAATGTTTACTTGGAGTTGCCATTTCACTTGCTAAGGGCAGAAAATTCCTGAAATTATACACCCCCACCCCTCCACACATCTGACCTTCTGCTTAATTGGTGTGCAGCCAGCACAAGCTCTTGTGGACCTGAGGGAACAAAGAAAAATCAAGACATTAAATAAAACATCTCTTATAATACAGCTAAGGAGAAAGTACATAAGACTGGACCTCAAAAGATAAACTTTCTGAAGACCAAGAATGAGAGCTGCTGAAGCAGCAGCCTTCATATGAATACACCTTGTTCCTCTTCAGTGTGAGACATGAAAACTACTCACTCCCTTCTTCTGTACATATATACCAGATTAAAGGTAGGATGCATGGCAATTTGATGCTGATGATCTGGAAAGAAAACTAGGCATATTCTGGATGCAGAGCTAGCTTTGAATAGTTTCAGCTGGCACTCAGGATATTAAAGCAAAAACATACTTCATCCAGGGCCCAGAATATGAGTGGTTATATTTCTTAATATTTTACTCTGTGATCTAGATAAATATGCATATGTATTGCTTGGTATTATTTCTAGTATATCATAGAATTATAGAATGGATTGGGTTGGAAAAGACCTCAAAGGTCATCTAGTTCCAAGCCCCTGCAATGGGCAGGGATGCTTTCCACTAGACCAGGTTGCTCAAAGTTGCATCCAACCTGGCTTGAATACTCCAGGGGATAGGGTTGGGGCATCCACAGATTCTCTAGGCAACCTGTTCCAGTGCCTCACCAATCCCACAGTAAAGAATGTCACACACGTGTGTGTATGTGTCATTGAGTGTATAGGAGAGGTTTAACAGCATATGAATGGTATTAGGAATTTTTAAAAAATTGTTTATTAGTAACATATCTGGCTAAGGGTATGTGCAGCTTTAACCGAAACCATGGGCCCTATTTTCATCCATTCTAGGGCAGTGCTTCAGCTTTTAGATTGGAAACTGTCTGTTGTAATGTGGTGTTTTCTCTGTTTCATTTGTCTAGTTTTCTCTAGGACTCTGGATTAGATGAAATAGGAGATTAGAGTGTATTTCATGGAAATGATCAGGCACTTCAATCTGTTGATTTACTCAGACAGAAAAACCGTATTGAAGTTTACACATATGTTTAGACCTGAGTCAAAATGGCCACATTGATGTACAAAAGGATGTAGGTTTAAAAATGGCATAGACAGTGTCCCAAGCACAAATATATATTTTATATATATTCCCAGCATTATATATTCCCAGAAATGTTAGGCTGAGCTCATACAAAAAGATGAAACTCAGATTTTAGTTCAGACAGAAGGAAGGTTGGAAAAAAAATCTTCTAAGTTCCTTTAGAGACTGTAAATATAGAAATGCAAGGTGGGAAATAATGTTTTAATGTGAACATTATGAATCTAAAATACCATTCTGTCATCATGTAGACAGGCTGAAGCATGTGGTATTTCAATTAGATGTCAAAATAGCAGCTAAGTTTTTAAACCCATATTAGCAGGAACGTGAAGGAATGAAATTCATTATTTGAATAACGCTAGTCTCTTTTCCCTAAGGAGTAAAGTTTTTTTGCATATCACTTATGAAACAATACAGTACATCTAACTCCATTTAGACATTAGCATTAATTGCTAACGGTTTCCCTTTACAGAGTCTAAATGGTGAATTTATTGAATCATCCTAAACTTGCTCCTTTAGCAGTATGCAAGAATAAGCTTGTGCATCCTTAGGAGCAAACTGCAAATCAGCAGTCTTAGTGCTGATTCTATGTTGTGGTGGGTTTTTTCGGTTTGGTTGTTTTCTTAATTATTTTTTTTTTTTGCTAATTACTAATATATATCAAGTTTATGTTAATTATATGAAAATGTAACAGAAATATTCACTAGCATTTAAGGACCTTAAAGTAGTTAACCTAGTTCTAAGCTGCAAAATGTTAGAAGACTCAGCAAATTGAAGTAGGTTCAAAAATATAATGGGACATTTGCTTTCATGGTATTCAGCTTTTCTATGAAACTAAATTGAACTTGTTTTCCTAAAACTTCTGCAAATATCATTTTCCTTGTCCTCTTTTTTTTTCTCACCTTCATAGATTTCTTTTCTACCTTTGTGCAGCCATCTAAATAGTCACCATTACTTAATTGGAAATGTCACTTGAATTAGTTTAGGTGTACAACACAAATCATTCTAAATTGTATGACTTTGTAAATTTTTATTCAGAATAAAACAATGAAGTGAAAATACATTTTCTGCAAAAGAGAAAATGACCAGGTGACCAGTTACTCTGAAACAATCAATACAAAATGATTTAGCATACTGCTCATACTCCCAGGTGCACTGACAGAGTATTAGTGATGGTTGAGATCATTTCAAATTTTGAAATATCTTTACTGATATATAATGCTCTGCAACATATTAACTTACAGAAACTTTTAAATGAATGAAATTAATTTATTTTCAAATCAAATACACTCTGGTTATAGAAGGAAGCAAGCTTCTTTATTTCAGAACATGTTTCATATTTATAACCAGGAATTACAGTGTGTACAGACTCAATAGAACTAATGAAAGGCTACATGGTTCCACAGCTTGACAATGCTGAGGTATCCTCATGCTGAGTGATGGGTAAGGTGAAACAGGAGAAAAAGAGAAATGAATCCACAAAATTATTCTAGGTGTTGCAGAAATATATGAATCAAATTGTATTTTTCTTTTTCTGAAAATGTATGTGTTCAGTGATTTTTAATGAAAGCATTCCAAAGGAAGAAGTATAACTGCCAAGTCAGAAGTCTAGTTAAAAATGAAGAAACATAGAAAGTTACAAAGCAAGCATTTCCTTTCACCTCTTAAGAGAGAAGAGACAGAGAATAAAAAAAGATCAACACAAACTACTGACCTACCAGTGAGTACTTGCAATAAGAAATGTGTCTAACTTCTGCATTGCAAAACTGCTTGAATAAGAATGCTAAAGTCATGACAAATCACTTTTGCCTATAATGTAAAAGCATAATTTTCTCCTTAAATGGTCCCTTTGAAAAATCTATCATTTTACTCAAAAAGTGGTATTTTTGTTTAGTTTTAATGAATAGGTGTGTCTCTGAATGGGCCTGTATTGACAACCATGAAGACCTTTTATCTACAGAGCCGTATACCTGGGGCAGTGACAATGCTTGTATCACCAAGGTGCCATGCTTATACCTTTATCTCAAATAATGACAGGTTTGTTCTGTCTCAATGTCTTATCATTTCCTTAGCTCCCTGTTGTGGGAGAGACCCAGCTTATAGCCAATTAGGATCAGATGTGACAGTGATGTTTCTGAGCCTGCATATGTTTTGCCTTTGGGAAGTGAGTTGAGTGCTCCAAACACCTTGCTGAAGATATATCAGCACC
>NW_008672595.1:41826-56228 GCF_000695815.1 Acanthisitta chloris | reverse complement strand
ACCTGAGCTGATAATACTGTATTTGAAGTACTGATATTCCACTACATATCTATCAAGTCTTTAAATTCTTTTGGAACTACATTGTGGGAAGAATTAAGGAAAAGGATCAGGTGTCATATTTTTTATTGTCTCCATATAACAACATGATGTTGAATTTTAACAAAAAATGAAAGAGGTCCAAACAACCTCTTTTTGACAGACAATGTTCCTGTCATCAGAAATTCAAAATTTGTTGCAAAAGTAGGAAGCAGCTCCTTCCTAAGTAAAAAGACAACATTTTCAAACAAATGATTGCTATCTGCATATTACAGAACAAACCCAAGCATGGTTGTTCTAGGAATTCCAGAAAGCAAGTTCACTGTAGTAAGCCATACTGAGTCATCTGGTAAATATCCAAACTTTGCAGTTTTAACTCTCAGCAAATTTTTAAATTGAATCTTAAACATTCAGCACATAATGCTTACATCATCCTGGTTAGTGTTAGATGGAATAAAAAATGGTGATTCTGCAAAAATGTTGTACTTTAATTTGCATTTAAAGTTCTTGCAAATGCATTTTAATTAACATTATGTTCCACATCACTACTTACTGACAAAGTGGTTTTGGTCTGTACATTTTTAACAAATGCTATTTAAATCTAGAGTATACAGTAGAGTTTTGTACCAGAGCTCAAATAATTCATTTATTTTCAATAGCAAAATAGTCTGTGGGAATACCTGTGTCATGATTTAGTAGTGATTGCAATTAAGGCATGGAGAAAAATATCCAGGTTCCTTCTGGCTGCCCTGTGAACACTCAGAGAAGAAAGAATGCAAAAAGCATTCCCATGGGCAAAGTTCCAGTCCCACTCTGGTCATGTACCCACATGTAAAGAGATTGAGAGGACTAGCCACTGATTTTGCATCTGCCTCACCTCTGACTGCTAACTAAATGGGTGTAAGAAGGGGCAAATATAGCGTGTCAGGAATTCTCTTCCTCTGAAGAAGAAAGGTAATTCTCAGGAGGCACAACTCAGTTTCCACAGCTATCAGTGCCTCCAAATCTGGGTTGTCTTTAAATAAAACTGATCATAATCTGCAGTCTTCCTACATGTTGTTAGCGCAAAACAATACCACTGCAAATCTTATGCTATGGTCTGAAAGTCCCTCCTCTCTGACTCTCAGAGATTTTTGAGCTGTTAAAAGGGAGTAAAATCCTGGTTTTCTTGCTTGTCTCAGAAGAAAAAGGGGGGTAAAAGGGAGTAAAATCCTGGTTTTCTTGTCTCAGAAGAAAAAGGGGGGGAAAAAGCTTTGTTAGAACAGGTGTTTGGAAAAAGGGTCTTAGGACTAAATGATGGTTCCAGGCAACATTTATTTTTATAATTTTATATCTTTCCCCACTAGCAATGGCAGCTTAAACAGATCCTTATCTCCTTTATCTCTGGTCTTTTTATCCTTTTCCCACTCTTTTCCCTCAGCTGTGACAAAATTTGTTCATTGGATTACACTGTGAACAGAATGCACTAAGTGACCTAGGTTAAAGATACTCTTGCAGGAAAAATAATAGCAGGTTTCTAAAATCCAGTTCACAAAAGGGTTTATAGATTGTACAGTTAATGTCCTGGTGGGACCTGGTTTCCAAGAATGAAGCTGTGGAGTGAAACTCATGTAAGTGGCCACAGCTATTAAGAAAAGGATTCATGGTATTATGGAGTCAATATGTGTATGCTACTGAAGATACAAAGATTTGAGCAGATGCTTTGTCTTCTGCCTAAATGAAGCCTAAGCATGTCCTGAATCTCCTAAATTTCAGTTTTAGATTTTTCTTCATGAATTTTCTTTCTTTCCTCCATATTTGAACATGGTCTATTCATTCAGGAAGTATGCAAAAAAGGAAATGAAAAATGATTGAAACTTATTCAGTTGTTCAGATCTCTATTACAAGCTCAAATTACATGCCTATGGTGCTTAACTGAAGGCTAGATATCTGTCTAGAGGACATGAGCATACAAGAAAGAGGTTCATCTCTAGTTTAGCAAAGTGCCTTTGAAGTAGATTGAGCACAGACTAAGTAGACATAAAAATCAGAGCTTGTTTAACTTGTGCTGAATGCAGGCAAATCTCTCTGTAAACAGCAGCTGTTAATAGTAACAGAAAATGCTTCTAATCCCGGTACAGATAAGGGAAGAAATAGAAACAATCTCTTGTTTACATTATTTATAAGATTTGTGAACAAGGTTCTTCTTGTTAACTGTTGGAAGGGCCACCAAAAAAACGTAGTCAAGCTTAATTGTCTAATTAATCTACTTTACAGGAAAGGCAAAATGTGTAAGAATGATGCATGTATAGAAACTCTCAACCAGGATACTGTATTAAATGTATTCTAAGGTAGATGCTGTTAAATGAGAGGCAGAGTGCTGGTCAATTCTTTTTTTTCCTCTGCTGTCCTCTTTCTTTCCTTGCTTACAGTCTTTGATAGAATTTGGACATTAGGAAGGCATGGACACAGAGACTGCAGCTTCTATAAGACAGTGTAAATATTTTTTTACATATATATGTAATAAAAACCAAGAACATTCCAAGTCACACCACAAGTAAAATACTTAATTTCTAGTTTCCAGAGGGAAACAACTTGTTTCAACTCATTTATAAACAAATATGAAAATTGTCAATATTCTTAAGAGGGGAGAAAGAGGAGCTGAGGAGGAAAAATAGCAGAGGTTTTCTTGCTTCATAGCAAGACTTTTTTCACCAAAAAATCTCTATCATCAGGATCCTCTGAATATGCTGAATAGAAGATGCTGAGGAAATTGTAGTTAATCCCATAGGTACCCAACTGTTAGGGTTCTGTAGGAATTCACATCTAGCATTCCTCATATTTCTTAATTGATGGCTTTGCATGGATTTATGCTTTTTGATACTATTTAGATATCTCTTACATCGTATTGTCCTGACTTGGAATTCAGATAAGACTGATACAGAGTACTGGTATGCAGGCAATGGAGTTGTCCTTATTTGAGTTCTGTAAAAATTGAATTTGAGAGGAGTGGGTTGAAAATGCTGTAGTCCTGACTTTATATTCCATGGTTCAATTTTTGTATTCTAAATGTCAGAAATTTCATAGATGTCTTCAAATGGTTAATGTCTCATTACACCGAAAGGCTGACATATATCAGGAAGCAGAGAGCACTGGTGGCTTAGAGCCATCTGTTCAGATTCCTATACTAAGATGGGTGAGGGCAACTCTTGTATCATTGTTGGTTACCTATTGCCACTATGTGTGTACCAGCATTTTTCAGTGAGCAGAGCATGGTAATACACTGGGTGCACAGTAAGATGTTGAACCTCCTTGTGGGAGTCCAGTAGATAATTGTTTTAATAAGAATAATCCCTTTCCAGGAATATTTCATATTGTGCCCTTAATGATGTGAGTTAGCTACCTGTTCTGAGCGCAAATTCTGACAAAAACTATTTCTGTAGTTCACAAAAGTCATTTCTGTTTCCTAAAGAAAAGTTTCTGCATTGTTCATCCTATTCCATGCTGTCTATGCTATCCTGTCATAAATAATCTTAAACTTCTCATGGTAGGTTTAATATGTTTAAAGGCTTCGAAATCCCACTGTGATTATCCAATCTAACCTTTTTCATAACAAAACTGTAGGACCTGGCATTATTCATTCCTGTTGAACCTCGATAGCAGCATTTGAACTAGAGCACACCTTTTGAAAAAAACAACGACCTGTATTGAATAAAAGCCTTTCCACAATTCTTAGAAACCTAATCATTAATTACTTTCAGATGTTATCCGCTTTCTAGGTTGAAATTGTCTGGTTTCAGCTTCTAGTCATTGAAGTGTGTTAACCTACATCTGCTAGAGTGAGGTGCTCTGTTCTCTGTGTATCCACGTACAGGTTGTGATCAACTCACCTCTTTGCTTCTCTTTGAGATAAATACACTTAGCGCTTGGAGACTTTTAGTCTGTACATATTTTTCATCCTCCAGTCATTCTCTGCTCCTTTGGTAACTCCTTTTCAACATTTTTCTTGATCTGAGGATATAAGACTAGACATGACAGCAATCAAACTTGCGTTAGGTAGGTGTGCTCTTATTTGGTATTCACCTACTTTTACATCTAAAGGGTCGTGCTATTCTATTGGACAGAGCATCATATTAAAAGCTCACATGCAGCCTATTAGTCGCTGTAACTCTTTAATCTTTTAGAGTCATTATCTGACAGAACAGACTATAGTAGCATGGAGGATTTTTGCTGTTACCATGTCTGACTTTACATTTGGCCTTGTTGAAATGAACTGAAAGTTGAAATGAAATGTTCATGCCTCCAGAATATCATCATATCCAAGTCCCTGCCTTCCAGGAGACTGATAATGATGTTAAGTAGCAGAGAACAAAGAATATATACCAAGAAAAGATATCTAGAAATGCAACCAAAAATAAAGCTCCTTAGCAAAAATTTTCTGCTTTTAGTGACATTCTGAGGCATGAATTCCATGATTATTTTGTAGCATTTTAGTTGCCTAATTGAGACCTCCAATAGCAGCCAGTCAATTGCCTTTCTAACCCCTATGCATCACAATAACGTTATGGTCTTTCACATAGTTGCTACATTGACATTTTGAAGACTATGTGCCTAGGTGTTTGACACTGTGTCCAAAAATATATAACACATTTTCACTTTAGACTTCATCCTTGCTAACTCAAAGCAAGGTTTATTTTGCATGGAAAGAGGTGCAAAAACAAGTTACCAGTATGTTAAAACACAAAAATTGCAAATAGGAGAGCTGAGAGGCAGAAGTTCTTGTGTGCTGTTCAGAGGGTTCAGTCACAGAATTAGCCTTACTCCAATTAAAAAATCAGCATTTTTCTCTTAAACAGCCCTGTCTTTCTCTGGTTTATCATGATGATGATCTACAGTCACCTATGTACTTCAAAGCAGAGCACAGATTACATCGCTAGCATCTGCTAGCTCTGTCTGCTGCATTAATTTTTCAGATCAAGTGTTCAAAGTATTACCTTCAATTCATAATAGATTAGATCCAAGAAACAACAATATTTCCCCCTAGTAAACAACAATTGATGTCATAGAAGCATACTACTTTGGCAATATTATGTGTATTTTTTCCTCATTTTGTGTTCTCAGTTATTATTCAGAGAGAGAAAAAATATAGTGTGAACTAGTATTGGAAAGATGCTCCAAAGGTAATGTTCAGGTTGAGTGGGGATCATCTGACAAGGGAGATAATATTCAACATTTCTTTCCTTATGTGAGAAGCTGATATTGACTGCACACAGATTTTCCTTGACCTCGTCTCACTGCCAGACAGAGAAGAAAGAAGCATTGAAAATATGATTACAATTGCCAAAATTTTAAGTATGAGATTTCCCTGGCTTTGCTGCTGACTTCTAAGTGGCACAACTCATATCCCCCTCCTAATCAATTCAGTGCTGTTAAGGGAATTCTGCCATTAGAATAATTGCTGGAGTTGTGTTCCTATGAATGTAAAATTTGATCTATTTTCTATAAATGTAGCTTTAATCTGTATATACCTAGGTGAATCTGATTACAGAACAAAGTTCCAAATCAAAATAAGGATTAATATAAAATTAATATAAAAATAATTACGTCAAAATGGATATGAGTGAAAGCAAAAGGTGATTTGTCTTTGACAGGCTCATGGTGATCATGTCAGTCAAACCATTATCAGAATACTATAGTACTGATGATGTGTTTTGTGTCCAAGCCCTAAATACTATTACTCATGGATTACTCAGTTCCTGTAGTTTAGGGGTGATTATGGGGGTGCTAGGTTGATGGTTAGAATAGATGACCTTGAAGGTTTGTTCCTGTCTTGATGATTCTGTGATTCCATGTTGCACTATCCATCTTCTGTGCTGGGCGCACTGGCATGCCTCTAAGGAAGAACAAAATTTGAGAACTTAAAGCCAGTATAATGACATTATTACAGCTTCAGTCCTTCAGTTAAAATTGTGTTTGATAAGACAGAAGGCTGAGGAGTGATTCAGGACAGAAAAGGCAAAGGGAAGGAACTGTGAAGTAAATAAAAGATGCCTGTTGTGGCCTTAAGCCTGCACAAGACAATGATAGCTTTGCCTGTGTTTCTCTGAGCATAAACATTTTTTTACCCAGTCATGCTGGTAATCATGGCTGGATGGCTCTTTCTGCTGCTGCTGACAATTGATGAATGACTATTTCTGCTGATACAGTCCATCCCTAACTTTACCACTGACTTTTTTAAAGCCACATCGCACATGAAAAATCAAAGTGAAAGGAGAAAGAAGGGAGAGAAAAATCCAGAAGGCATTGGACACTTACTGGGAAACATCTCTTTTCTGGTACTTTGTAGGCACTAGTTTTGTAGAAACAGTAGCTAAAACAGCTGTTTATCATTGTGCTGTATCCAGAGAGAAATGGGAAGTTTTCTGAGCTTTAGAAAAATTAAAACAGCTGTTCTGTCTTGTAACAGAAACACAAGTAATAGAGTATATTATAATCACAATGCATACAAAATTGTTAAAAGTATGTGTTTTTCTCCACTCTGTGTCATTCTTACTATTGCTTTCATCAGCCATACAAGCTCTTCTAAAAGAAAAGAGAGTATGTCTATATTGCAGAGTCTGCCAGGGTCTGTACCTCCATGCTTGCAAGGAGCTTACACAGGGTGCTCTGTCCCTCTTGTGGTTAGGTTCTACACTATTATTATGTAATTATTGATTTGTTCAAATTTCTGAGAGAAAACTTTCCTATCTTTCTGTGTGCAAATACTCACTGCCTGCTAAAGACACTGAAAGGTATTTCATGTTTTCTGAACAAACTGCTTCTGATCATTCCAATGTCAGCTGGTCATTATATATATATATCCGTTCAAGTGGTAAGTAGGATACTCAAAAAAGCAAAGGGAGATGGCAGGGAGGATATTAAATCAATGGTTTCTGAAGGCAGAATAGGACATCAGGAATAGACTCTACTAGACTGAGAACAAAAATAAAGACGAGTTGCATGGTGCCAGTTACTGTGAGCATGGCATATGCAGTGTACATTTTGATGTTAAGACATTTATTTCTAGCATGACCAGGATGACTGCTGATGGAAACAGACCTGTGGTGCATGCTCATGTCCTGTAGTTGCACAGCATTCAAATGAGGAAGGTCACTTAAGTCTACACGTAGACTGACACAGCTGTCAGTATATTGGCTTCAGAGCTCCTGCTGGAGAAACTGCAGTTCTGCAAGGTGACCATAACCTGTGTGTTTGACAGGCTCAAAGATGGCATTGCCTACATGTCTGCATGGGTGTAGGTCCAATAATGCTATCAAGAGCATGACTTCACAGATTCTGTGAGAATGAGATTTTTTCCCCAATTATCACATTAAAACACAGAAGATTTTCTCTCCTTGTACAAGTCATTATGAGCTGTCCTTGTCATCCCATGGCTAGTCCTCAGTATGCAAGGGATATGAGAGCTGTCTTGTGAGGAGGCTTTCCTGCTTTCCAGATATGCCTGAGGGAATGCAATGGTGTGACTTGTTTTCTTATATATATTCATTAGCTTACCATTGTTTCTTTAAAGACTAATTGTGAATATGGGTCTTTGGTTTACTTTACCTGCTGTATAGGTTTTCCAGAGGGTCAAAAGGCCTCTTTCTGGCAGATGGCAGAGCAGAGTATTTGTTCTTCTTTTTTGAAATTCATAGTATAGTTTTCTAGACAGGTTAAATGTTTGCTCTCTTTATTATATATATGTATTTAATTTTTAAGAATTGTCTTTTTCTGAGTTGCTTCTAGTGAGACTGCTAGCCTGGATGTACTTCAGAAGGAATTTCAGATTCCATTAGGTAGAAAACAGTCAGTGTCACTGGAGGACTGGAGGGAACATGTTAAAACCAGGGACCTGTTACTAGTATTATTTTCAGGGTTGTGATAACATCAGGGACCAGTCCTCTGGAACTAACTTGCAGCAGAAAAAAGGGTCAAATTTTGTAGCCTAGGGAGGAATTCTATCTGTCCATGGAGAGCAGAGTCAGATTGATGGCTGAATACACAGCTTGCTGAGGAATGGACAGAAGTAAAGCTGTAGACTGGGTTATGTAGAGTTTGTTCTCATTATTTGCCTTGAGTTTCTTTATTCTCCAGCATCTGATGTTTTCCTCCAATTTACCATATGGAAATGTTTTAGTGGCAGTGGCTGCTTACCAAGCTGCAGTTTCAGGTTTTTTGTTTGATTTTGCTACATTTTCCTCTCTGAGGCTGTTGTTCTCTACTCAGACTGTCAGAATTTGGCCTTAAGGGTACTTTCCTAGGTGCCAGGTCTGTTTCAACAGGTTCGTCTGTTTCAGGCGTTAAGTGCCTTTTCTTTACAAGATATTTTTTTTAAAAACAGGCTTCCCTTTGATACTGTCTGTAGCTTCTGCCTGTTGTGCAAAACATCTAACTAACCCTTTGGGAGAGTCTCTCATGCACAACAATCAGCTGTGAGTCGAAGGCCGGGACAAGTGGGTGTCTGGACTCCTTACCAAAGAGGGATGAAGATGAAGCATGACAGGGCTCACCACTGTAAAGGTATTTGGAGGTTTTTAAAATCACCATGTGGCTGTACATTCAAACCTTGCCTCTCCAGGCTTTTCAATATACTTTCATGCTGCTGCTTCTGCTGAAGAGTGCTTTTCCCACAGTTGTATTTGCTAAACTCTCATAACAACATGGCTATGATCCTTCGGCAAGGTAATGGTGCACTGCGGCAGATCTTTGTGTATGGCAAGGTGAGTACCATCAAAATTGAGCTGGCTGAATGGAATGATTAACTAGCTGTCTATGAACCCACAGATGGCCTCCAGAGCATTGGAACTCAGAGAAGAAGCTCTACAAACAGAAAATTGTGCAATTGTGAAATGACACTGGAGAGGAAAACAAATTTAATATTTTGGTCCCAGCTATGCTTCCGCTGTAAAAGAAATGGATTTAAACTGCCTTAAAGCAAAACTTGGCATGATCCGTGTGAACCCTTGAGACATCTTGGCCTTCAAAGCCATGTAACATGTTCTTAAAGATTTTGTGTGAGGATGGTAGAGGAATTTTAGAGTAGAAGCTGGGTAAGAGGCTAGTTATCAGTGACAAACCTATGTTAGGATAAAGAATGCAAGTATGCAATGCATTCCAGATGAAAACGTCGAAGTTCTTTTGCCAGATTAATTCATGTTTTAAGGGAAGATATTTTAACATTAAAGAAAAGTTGAACCCCTTCTTTTTAAAATGTTAAAAGAGCTTAAAAAAATAAGGTAATGATATAAATTATATCCTTCTAAATTTAGATCAAATTTAGTAGGAGTATATATTTTGCTTTTGGTTTTGGAGAGAGATCAGGGGGGTCATGTGGATCAATATAATCAATGTGAATAATGAATTCATTTAGCATAGCAACCATAAGGTCTCTCAACACAAACTGCTTGTAATTCAGCAGCTACAATGACTTGGTTTGTCTTGGAATATGTTTAGACACAGCAGTGTAGATTCTGTAGATTCATTTTGCATAGGAGGCACTGGCACTGGGCATATACATGACATGAGGGAGCAGGTCTGAACCCTTTTCATCCTCTGAAAAAGAATTTTAAACCTAGTTTGTTTATTCTAAGACCTAACATCTCACTGATCCAATAGATATTCCCCCCCCCCCCCATTTTATCCAGCGTTTTCTTGGAAATAAATTCTTGATAGTACAAATCACACAAGCTACATTAAGGGTGGGGGACCCTGGAGGGGGTCAGCTGGGATCATAAGTCGTTGCTCGAGAATTCAGTAGCACTGGTGTAGCCATGTGATCCCCCCACCCACCTTTATCTGCTTGAGCAGTAGCCACCAGTGGTGGTTGTGATGGCTGCATCTAGCTTACTGATAACAACATGATAGTCAAACATCTTTAATCTTGCTCAACAGCTAAGGACTAGCTGAGCATGCAACATCCCAAAATATGTCGGGTATGCAAATATTGCTGTAAGTCCATTATCTTTCTCCATATATAGCATAAAGGCCAGGGCCCACTGAGCTCTCCTGCATGGCAGCAGGCTGCACACCAGGATCTTCTCTTGCTGTCAAGGTTACTCCTCAAGCCTGAGAGATTCCTTGACTCAACAGATTCTTAGTAAGTGATTGATAACGTGCTAAACTTTGATATCTTAGCTAAGTGATCTAAAGACTTGATTGTACACATATAATCCTTTAGACATAAACTGTTGACCAAGTCTGGGACTATGTCTGAATCCAGCATTATGAGGCTCCCCTCTGAGAAGGAGTTTAGAATGCAAGAGGTCTTTTCTGAACCTTGTGACTCAGTGGGAGGGTCTTCCTGACAGTTTGTCTGGCCCTGTCCTCTATGCAGTAAATAATCACACACACCTTGTTAAACCACTGTCACATTTGCTATCAAACTTTGTTATATCACTGGTTTATATCAATAAACATATTGCTACTTCTCTATTAAAAGTGAAGTACACCACCCTATCCATGACTCCTGATAAGAACACCAAAATACATTCTGAATGCTGCAGGCAGACACTGTGGCTGTTATCAATATTAGAATTTTGTGGGCAACTAGTGAACAATGGACTAGTTTCAGAATATAATTTTGGTGGGACTTATAGTACTTTAATTTAGATGATATGACCTGAAGAGGGATGTAAAAGGATTTTAGAGTAAAGAATTACTAAATGCATGTGGAGAAGAACACATTAGAGTCTACTAAATAGTAATAAGACATGAACAATATTTAATTATAAGTGCTATTGCATTTGTATCTGAATAGTCTCTGAAAATGAGGACTCATGTCCTTCCCAGTATATGTCTAATGTTTTATATCTAAACCATTTGAAGCCAAGGGTAATAATACTATCCATAAATCTCCTGATATTTGGGTTAAAGCAAGTCTTGCCCTAACTCTATGTCTCTTATTTGTATTTGTGTACTGATTTATGTCTTCTTGAATGCCCTCTTTAATGAGTTATTTGTTTTCCTTTCCTTTCCTCCAAATTCTCCCTCCCTGCTTTGAAGTGCTATTTAATTCCTATAGGAGCTGTGAGATGATATACCACATAATCCTCAAAAAATACAGATTGTTATTGATACAGGCAATTGACAAATAAATCTTTCTGTTATTTTCCTCTTTGCTTTACCAGGTACCTTCCTAAACGATTGTTGTTCTGAGGTCGTATTTGTATGGTGCAAATGAATACTCATAAATAAAATTCCCTGCTTATACTCAAAACAATTGGTCCTTATAATGTCAAATGGTTGTATATGTTTTAAGTCTCACTTTTAGAACTCTTGCTATTGCACAAAAAGTTGAGAACTTCAACCTTTCATAACTGTATATGTGTCTTTTATGCTGCAAAGGAAAGCCTGAGGATGGCTCAGAGGCATCTCAAGAAAATATTTCACCATTCTTATCACTTTTTAAAATTAAAACAATATTCTCCTGAAATCTTAAACCAGTCATTTGTGATTTAGGGAAGGAAGAAAGAATTCTTATGCCATGGGTCTGAACCTTTGGGGCCAGGTAAAGAGGCCTTTTCAGGCAGTCTTCTCCCTCTGTTCTGTGTGTCTGTAATAAGCTACTTAACATTCCTCTATGAGTTTAAAGGAGAAAGCTTTGTTCTCTCAGCTATCTATTTTCAAGTAAGTCACATAGAGCTTTCAGGAATAGCATCTTTCTGCCTTGTGTCAAAGTCTCTGTGGGATGAAAGTGAAGCCTTTCTAAAGAAGAGATATTACTGAAGCATCTTATAAGGATGTCAGAACAAAAGGCAGCTTCTTCATTTCCTATTATTAGTCAGGCCTACATTAAAATCTTTTCTACTCTCTTAGTGCCAGGAGTATAGACTCAGAGCTATTCTCATATGTGTCTACAGTGTGTGCCTCTCTGTCCCATCACACTTGCAAAACATACCATTATTTTTTTCCTTCTTAATTAAGAAATGCAACTAAAGAAACCCAATATTTGAATCAGAAAATGAACATTGGACCTCTTTCCTCCATCACTGTCTCATAAGCTAAAAAAAAAAAAAGAAAAATAATACCCTATGACAAAATTTCTTTACAGTAGGGCAGATAAATATGATGTTCTGTTGTTTGTGTGTGCTTCTGCCACCTGTCTTCCTGGGACTCCATCAGTCTCTTAAAAAGCAAACTGTTCTACCTGTCAGCTTTCATCAGAAAACACAAACACATCAGAAACTAAGCTTAAAAAAAATGCTTGCCTGTGATTTGTTCATTTTCACACTAGGCTTGAACTACACCTTATTACTTTCTATACATGCTGTTTTTCCATTCAACTTGGGATTAAAAAATACATATATATTTGTTTTGGGTTTGAGTGTCACTACATACCCTGCGGTGCTGTAAACATGAATCTAAAGTAAGAGAAACTCAGGATTCTGCACAAAAGTAATGATAGCTGAGCCTCCCAAGTCCCGATTTCTGTGTTTAATATGAGCCCCTGCCACCTTGGTCTCCCACAGGGAGGGAAGTAGTTTTAAAAGCATTGGTTTACATACTTCTAAGTGTGGAACTGTTTGCTTACTTTGCTATAATTATGTCAGCACTTACTTCCACTGCCAGCTCTTTATTTTCATAGATATAACATTTGACTCTAGAAATGATTCTGGCTGAACCTTTTAATTTAGTGTTGATCTATATGCTGCCCTCTTGCAAACTGAAGTTATTATACAGGAGCCAGGAAAGGAGAGGAAGCAGCACTTAATACTGTATGCTATCAGTTGCTGTTCCTATGATTAAAAAGAAATAGAACCCCAAAATCCATTTGCACAAAGGCAGCTCCTTCTCTGTAGCTGTATGTGTGCCTGATGGTGGCATACATGCCTAAGCCTTTGGAAAGCAGAGGCTCAACATGTCTCAGTGCAGGCAATTCTGTGCCTGCAATTAGAGGGTATAATTTGTGCATGGCAGATCATTTTAATCTTTTTCATGGAAAAGAAGGTGTTTATCTTTCACCTGAATTTACTGCAGTTTTTCCTAATATTTTTAAGCCCCCAAAATTGTATGTCATTTCCTTTGGACCCACTCTTTGCACTGTTTGACCCTCAGCTCTTGTGTGCAGCCCTCTTTGCCAGCCTGCCTTTCCCCAGATGGAATTGGATGTGGGGGAAAATTGAGAAAGTAGTGTCAACAGTTTATCTGCATAAGGCACCTGAATTTGACTCTGCAGCTCTCTTGGTTTTCCATGTGCCTGAGAAAGCACATGCTAGTCCAGGACAGTGAGTATGTTTATTGCATTCCCTAAATGTCCTACTGAGATGGAAATCCCATGTGTGCCTGGTGCAGTGTAATAAATCACGTGTGGTGGTTATAGTCCACTTAATGGTGGGGGAAGGGGAGCAAATAACCAAAACCTTTAACTTGTACTATCACTGGGGTAGGAAGTTCTTATTCTCTCTGCAGTTTTTACTCTGAATTCTGGCCAAGCCTCAACTGCCAAAGAAATACAATATTAAATTACAAACACAAATGGAGCAATTAGCCCATGAGAGGGTGATCAAGATAGGTAATGAATCGGTGTCACAGAGCTTATGTGCCTCCTGCACTGCTAAATGGGCAGGTTTCCAGCTGCAAAGATTACTTAGAACAGGGAGCTAAGTGATCACAGCTTACAATTTCTTTCCTTGCCAAAGGACAGTAAGTACCTTGGGTGTTTCATGGCAAAGGTATATTGTGGGAAAGGTAAACAGAATAGTTTGCTGGGATGTGTTTTCCCAAGCTTACAAGAGAGAATGGGAAAAAGTAGGGATGTTTTGTAGGAGGGGAAAGAACCAGACAACACTAATAGAGACAAATGGTACCTATCCCTGAGATAATTAGCAAAATAGCTATTTAGATTCAAAGAAAATACAGAGAAGAGACAAGTGCTCTAGATTCAAATTGATCCTTCTATTGATCAAATTGATACTCCAGTAAGCCAAGGAGTCAGGAAAACAGACTTTAAAACCTGGGGATTTGTTTTAAGGTTAAAGATAAAGAAGAAAAAGAGAATTTCTTTATTCTACTGGAAATTTCAGTAGAAATGAAATATTTGCTTGTTCATCCAGACAAAGTGCCAGGTGTATTTGTCAATTTAAACGTTAAAAAAATAAACTTTTATCTAACTAAGTAATGACTCCTGTGAACCTTTCTACTCAAAATGCCCTTTTTAGAAGTCCATGCTTATAATGACTTCTGACACTTTGGTTGCCAATAGCACCAAAAGAGGTTGCATGTTAGTTCTCGACAAGCTTTTTTTTTTGGTTTTTTTTTTTGTTTGTTCATTTATTTATTTATTTTTGATTCATCTTAATTTAGAAAGAATATTTAAGTAATTACTTCACTTCCCTTGAAAATAATGCAGG
>NW_008672595.1:37014-41796 GCF_000695815.1 Acanthisitta chloris | reverse complement strand
AATATAATATAACTTTCTAATATAATACAAAGTAAGGCCATGATAATTTAATCTGAGTTTATAATATATATCCCTATGTGTTTACACTGATGAAATTAAAACTAATCAGAAATTAATAAAGGAATTATCAATTCATTTATAAAGAATTACCATAAATCAACATTATGAGCTTGGAAATAGGAATTAATTCATTGTGTCTACAATGTTAAATACATTATACAATGTAAGTTAAAAAAGTTGCACACTTGGCTTTTCTTTATAATTCCGAATGGATCTAGTATTTATGTTCATGTAGTTGGTAAAAAATCAGAAATAAAATGCAAGCAATATAGGCTTTCACACATAAATTAGAATTTTTTAGCTATCTTGCTCTCATAACTTGAATATTAAATTTCTATAAATATGTGCAGTTTAAATTCAGCAGCTGCATGCACTTAAATGACAAATTTAGTAACAATATTCACAATAAGACTGAACAGCAAACAGTTCAAAAAGCTCAGTGAATGTGAGCTTTTCTGTGTTCTTTTTCAATATATAAACACAGTAATCTTCACCAAAATTTTATTCAAGGCTCACATATCCACTAGTATAGCATGCAGTAGATAATGATTAGCAGTGGAATTTTGACAAGAGAAGCATTTCTTTTACTCTCTCTGAAAATCTGCGATAATTTCATTCCATTACAGTTGTGACAGAAAAGAAGCAAAAACTTTGGAAATCCTTTGTATTAAATACTGTAGGAGTCATATTTGTTGGAAATTGTCAAATATTTATTAAAGAATAGATGGTTTCCTGTTCATGGAGGATACATTAATATGACAGCCTGTCAGAGAGCTATTGTAATGACCATTGCAATGAGATGGTGTAGATTTTGTTTAACACTGGTATTGTCTCAAGAAAGGAGAGAAGAGGGACCTGGTCACATAGTTTAACATGGCAGGTTATTATTTGTACTAATTGTATCAAATGTTAATGGCTTGAGAGTCTGAGTTTTAGATATATTTTCATTTTAGACCAAATTAAGTTTTGTGAACTTCAACTCTATGTTTGTTGTCATTCCATTGATTCAAAGGGCGAACCAAAAATTCATATAAGAACTCAGGGGCCTAAACCAGACATATATTTGATATAATCTTATATATTTGCTAAAACTGCTTACAAAGTTCCAGTTTTCTGAAAGTGTGGGGGAAAAATAAAAAGTAGACATTTTGTTATTTTAAACTTCTAGCCACACTATGCAGAAAGTGATGTTTCCTAAGTTTTTTTAAAGTCTTACTGCAATTCCCTTTATCTGCTTTGTTTAAGCAGAAAACTTCAGTCTTACTCTAACCTTATTTTTTCACCACTGTTAGGCAACTAAAGACCATTATTTACTTATACTAACACTCTGGCTTTTTTTTTTTTTAATGCCTTTCAAGGAGCTCTTGGCATATCCTTAGTTTTAATGAATTGTCTGATTGGGCCCAAGCAGCAGTTAGCACTTCTGTGTTTAACAATGCACTTATATTGGCATGCAAAATGTTTTCTATGACATTTCATTTTTGTTTGCTGGTACCAATTATTTTTGTTGCACCTTTTGGCTGCTGAAAGATTACTCAATGTTATGCTGGCTGTGATACATTGACAAAGATCAGACAGGTGTTTAGGGAAAATAGCAGAAAACTTTAGTTGCTACCAGTTATTCCTTGGGGATGTCATTAAAATGATTGATGACAAAGCACAGCTGGACCTCAGTAAAGGGTTTTGGTGGATTCTAGAAGAGGTCTGTGGCATATTCAACATACATGTGCCAGAGCTACCTTCTAAGGTACATGGTAAATGGCCATGCTCATTGCTCCAGCAAGAGTTTCTACCTGCCATAGTGTGCTGCAGAATCTGCTCTGAGCACAGGACAGCTTACTGGGCTTCCTTTCCCTCTCTTCTTGTACAAAGGTGTGGTGGGAAACAGACAAGAAAATGGAAGGGATGGAGCATGAGGAAATTCCTGGGGTTTGGTTTAGAGGTAGACTGGCTGGAGTCTGCTCACCCTGCTTGTGTAGGGTGGTGGAGGAGGCTGGCAGGGAAGAGGCTGAGAAGCAGCTCTGAGCCCCAGGATGTTGGCAGGGCCCCATCACTAGAAATGGGGCAAGGTGGATCTCTGGTCTGGCTTGCTCTGACAGTTTATGTGTTCTCAGATAATCTGGTGTCCACTTGTCCTGATGATAGACTCCAGCTGTTGTAACATCCTTCACATACTTCATCTGTCTTGACAGTGATTCCACTTGACTATGGGCAGGTAGGAAAGGCATTCTGGAGTTATGAGAGAGCAGGTCAGTCTTTGTACAATTGTTATTTGCAGAATGAATGTCTTAACTCGAGAATATTTTAGACCTCAAGGGTCCTGCACCTGGTAGGTTAGGATAAGCTGATAGCTGAGACACAGTATGGATTGCTAATATATGGATTGGTGATACATGTGATCAAAACATGACTGAGCAGTACCGTCATAGAAAGACCATAAAATATGTTTGATGCTATTACTGTTTATAAGGAAGAATAAATAGGAATAATTGCATTATAAAACACAGAAGTATATGACAATAGCTATTTATTTTGGAATCAGTATGATAGAAGGGACACACATATACAATATGTGCCCAGTCAATCACAGAGCTGATTACACTTTTTAATGCTAATAGTATCAGTTATATTATGTAAACAGTACTCAATCATCATATAGCTAATTCAAAGATGCATGACAGAAATAAAATCTCTTGGTCAATTCACTGACATGAAAAATCTTAATCAGAGAAAATCCAGAGTCTGGATTATGAATTATGAATCTGACAATGAATGAAAATATTTTCAGTATTAAAATATATCCAAAATTGACAATTGCTTTTGTTTGTATGTTTGGCTTTAATTCCTCATGCCTTGTTCAGGCTGACTGTTGTTAGCATTGAGTGCTTGAGGGTAAAATGGGATCTTTGTACACACAGAAGTGACTTCATTCTTTTTTATTTTGAAGTTGAGATAAAAGCATTGAATTAACAAAGGTGAAAGCATATGGACTTCTAAAATGCGTGAATTTTTACAACAGACAAAGAGTTTTTTAAAAAGATATAGTTTGAAGATTATTTCAAAATAAAACCATTTGTAGATGAAATGTATGGTGAATATCTGGAAAATTTATGTTCTTTATTATTAATGATATGAGCTGAGGCTTGTAATAAAAATCTGAAGTAAAGGGGAGGTATGGCTCCTTTCTATTGATTTCAAATAACAGTTCTGGTTTTGCTTTAGAAGTGTAAAGACAATAATACCTTTATTACTTAAGAGAGTATGATAGGATTCCAGATAGATCTTGGAAAAGAAAATAATTCCTATTATGCATTTCATATAACACCAATGAACCTTATATGTAGCTTATGGCAGTAAGGTAATGACTCAGCTTCATTTAAGGATCTGTAGCATAGTATCTATTTTGGGAATTTACTCTCTTTGGTCCTGGGTTCTTGATGTTTCAGAAATAGTTAAAGTGAGGCAAAGTACTGTTCCATCATCTAGTGTGCCATCATCATAATTCTGTTTGTTTGAAATGGTTTAAAAGCATCTGGTTAATATTGGCAAGTGCAGAACAAGACAGAGTAGCATGTTAAAAAAAAATGAAATAATATGATGTTGGCTCATGGTTTCTAAGGGAAAACATTTATTTAGAGGTTGAAAAACACATCATCTTTGAGTATTGGTGCTAGCAGGACTCTCAGAAGTCATCTTAACTTTGTTAGTTTCAAATGAATTCCCATTTCAGAAGATAACCTTTGTAAAACAACACTGTCTTTGCTTCTCTGTGTATCATTCTAGGAATCTACATTCAATATTAAGACCCTTGACACCAAAAGTTTCCGTGTGCCTTGATTTCTGTCAAGAGTCCTCCAGGGCATGTAAATGTGTGCTTCTGGGCACACTTGCAAGCACATACATTTTGTCAGCTTTGAGCTCAAGCCTAAAACCTGTCAGGAATCAGTGTAGACATGCTTTTGTCCATTTTGCATTTGTGTTCCAGTTGTGTAGGCACGCTTGGAGCATGTTTTCTGCAGTGGGCCATGCAAAAGTGCAAGTAAAGGAAGTGATTTTTTTTCTTTCTATCTTTCCATCAAGACGCATCCTTCTTCCTTATCCTGTACCATACCAATTAGACCAAATAGGATTTTCGTTGAAGCTGAGAGAGACTTGATTTTGCTTCCATCATGCACAAGAAATACACAGTGAAATCCCCATAAACCAATATTTTAGTATGGGAAAATATCTTGATTTTTCTTTTGAGGACACATTCTTTGTAAAAATTACTTTCATTGGGCCAAAACATCAGACAGACAGAGCAAACAAACAAGCAAATGAAGTTATGGCTTAGAATTTCTAGTTTTGGCTCCAATTAATACATGACCAACAGTCTAGAACCATTGTTTTATTCTTCCTTTATCCCTAGGCTAGACAGAGCAGTAAGCCTGACTCCTAGGTAGTTGAATTAAACAATTTCTGGTTTAATTTTTTTGACAAAGAGATTGGATACATAGGCCCAGGAGGAGAGCTAGAGGAGGGTTTTTATATTCCCATCTTTTTCCTTCTACAGCCTGGAATAGGCAGAAGTTCACCCTTGGCAATCCATCTTGGTTACTGTGGGGTCCTCCCTGGCTCTTGAGCTTTCTCTTTTTCTCTTTTTCTTCACAAAATCCTAGCCTATCCTCTCTTTAACTTAGTGCTGCAATGAAGCACTCTTTTGGCTGGGAGTATTTGTTGCTG
>NW_008672595.1:26311-36995 GCF_000695815.1 Acanthisitta chloris | reverse complement strand
CTTTCCCTGTACTGAAATATGTCATACTCCTAATGCTTTGCAAATATACTCACTAGGTAACAGTGAAACAATGCAGCCTCTTGCCAATCAAAGAGCTCTACACTGCATGTTCTAGGTCAGTGATGAATTCACACCCTGTGTATTCTGACACTTTCTTACTCTAGGTATTAAAGAGAATATTTAGATGTGGAAAAACTGGGATCACTGCTTCTCTGTTTATCTGTTTTCCATGGGATTTTCCAAGAGGACGTAGTAGATTTATGTCTGAACTCTTGGGGGAACAGTGCAGAAACACTCGTTGCATGTTTAGGTGAGTACTTTGAGGAACATACACAAGCTTTGAAAGGCTACTAATTCCCAATTTTCTTCATATGCAGATCTAATTAGTTTTCCAAATCTCTGCTATTATGCTATTATGACATGTCAGATTCTCAGCTGGTGAAAACCAGTAATCCAGATTTAATACAGATAAAAACTTGGCAAACTAGATGAATAAGTGGATGATAAAAGGCAGATTTACACTGACTGCAGTCAGATTATGTTTTTCACTAGAAGATAATTTATAATAAAGATGCAAGATGACAAGGCAGATGTTCAGTGGTTTTCAAGGAGTCATTTGTCAAAATTGACCTTTCGTAGGAAATATCTACAATTATTAGTTGATTCAAGAAAGAATCACATCAGGAAAGAAAAATTGCACCTGTCAATGATTATGGTTTTGCTGCAGCAAAGACTTCAGACCTGTGAGAGTCCCTCTGACTGTCCCATTATGGCTGGAAATGCACATAGGACTAAAGAGGACACCAAACAAATTTTCTGTTTCAATTCTATAGTGACATAAGTGAAGGATTTATTTCCTGCATGATTCAAGTAAGATACTCAAGTACTGAAAAAAATCCCACAAAAAATCCTATTGTTTCTTTTACCCAAGAAAGAAGACTTCATGGGAAAATCCCTATGGTGGGTACCCAAGTCCCATTGGCCATGAAATAATGATCAGTGGTGGCATTTGCACAGCACCATATATTAAGCTATTGAGACTGATCCAGGAAATGACACTACTGGTGCTGGAGTAACCCACACTGTCCGATTCCACAATTCTTCAGCTCCATAATTTGGAAGCCCGATTCGAAGGCTTCTAGCTCCTCTTTCCTGCAACAACTTTTTTATGAACAAAGCTTTAAGCAATTTTGGTTTTTGTGTATGTGTAGTAAACCAGGTTTTACACTGTAGCAAAGGATCTGGATTTTGAAAATCTATGATTTGTGATTTTAACTGCATAATTTTGGCTCACAGCCATCTCTGTCAGAAACAATTGGTTAGCAGGAGATGAACTTAAAATGGTGGTAACTGTATTTCAACAACATGAATTGAGAGCAAATTTATTAATATGTATAAGTAACTAAAACAGAGTTTGCATTAAGTAAAATTATCTCAAAAAGCCAGGTTAGCTAAATTTGATTATCAACAAGGCTGTAGAAATACTTAAGAAAATTATTAAGAATGCAAATTATAAAGCTAAGTGAGGACTGGCAAAACAGACCAAAAAGTAAAAATAAAAAATAGACAAAGACTATCACTAATTAAAAAAAAACTCTATAAAGCTTTCACAGGAAAAATACAGCTTAAATGGAAACATCTAAGGAGAAATGTCTCTGTGCACATTTAAACCTGTATGCTTTATAAAACGGTTTTGCATCGATTTACTATTTTGAATCTGATTACAAACTTTGATTTGAAGAAGGTTATGCACTCAACATGAGATCACTCTGGAAGTAAATAAATCACCTGGATTTTAGTGATTGCCTAGAGACTAATTTTTTTGACCTGATTTCTTGTAGTGCAAATGAGCAAGGGAAAGTGTCATTCAGTGTATATATGTATATCCATATCTATATTATATATACATCTAAATAGCAAGTTGATTCAAAATCAGGAGACTGAGGATGGATATAACCGGTTTAAAAAAAAAGAGACAGAGAATGGGAATTAAAAGGGGAAAATATTTAAGATATTTTAGATGTCTGAACATCTATTCAGCTACAATGAAAAAGAGGACAGCTTTTGTTGAATGTCTATGCTTGCTTCAGGGACCAAAAATGGCATTAAACAGAAATAAAGAAAAACCTTAGAAGGTTTTAAGGTAGAATGAAATAAGGCAATGTCTGTTACGAATGGGAAAACTCATAAGAAAAAACCCCAAACCCTAAAGATATCAGGATAAAATCCAGAGCTGGTATTTCTGAGATCAATATGAATCAGGTTTCATAGTATATTAGATACAAAATTAATCTTAGCCTTGATATGAGCAATGAAACAGATGGTGATGGCAAAATTGTTAGGAGCCACATAGAAAATGCAGAAGTGCTGAATAAATATTCCCTTCTTTACTTGGCAGAATGGGGATAATACACTCATGTAAAGTACTTCCTGGTCCATTAGAAACTGGAAAGGCCAACATTTTACAATCTCCAGATCCCAATAACACACCATCAAGAGTCCTAAAATAGCATGGCTGATACATGTGTGGCCTACTGGTGATAATTAATGATATAAATTGGATACTGGTTATAGTGTAGTATGCAAAAGACTGAGAATACTGCGCTACTGTTCAAAGAAGGCAAGAGGAAAATTGGACTGTCTAGTCTAGCAGGCAACATACACAAAAATAATAAAAGATTTGATTTTTAAATGCAAGAATGAAAGAATGTTTACACAGTTAGCAACAAGGGATGGGATTTTACGGAATCTGGGGCCTATCAAAAGCATCTGAGTCTATATTTTACAGATTTGTGTGTTTCATGGATAAAATTAGCTGTAAAAACCCTGAGGTTTTTGTTGCATAGAAAAAAAACTTAAAGAGAAAGCAAAGAAACACATAGCAAAAACAAGGCTGAAAGATGAGTAAGAATCCAGATAAAATTAGAAAATATATTTTTAGGGGTTATAACACTTCACCACTAGAACAAGATTGATGCATTATTTATTTTAGTGTGCCAGCAGAACAAGATGTTATACCTTTCCTCACCCAAGCAAGACTCAGACAGAATGGTGATTTAACTAGATGGATTGAAAGGCCTCCAACCCTAGGAAGTCAGAGCACTGGCTTATTCTAGTTGACTGTACCAACAGGTTACTTATTTTTGTAAGGATTTTTGAATGCCATAGGCATCCATTTTCCGACGTTACTTTTGTGATAAAAATGAACCTTAGGTTCAAGATATTGAACCTCAACCCTAAAACTTTTGTGAAATAATTAAGCAACGGAAAAAGTACTGGAAACGATATTTGGAAAAAGATTCAGAAAAGTAATGGAATAAAAATCATACAAAATGCACTTAAAAGTCAGTACAAGTTCACAGTTATTTGAAGTACAAAAGAAAAGTGATGTGCTAGAAGAATAAAATCATAGAGTGTGATAGGCCCCAAGCCTACTTTATTACTAAGAACATCCCTGCAAAAAACTAATGTGCTGTGTAATGGCCATAACTGTATTAAGAACTACAAGGAGAGCTAAAAATATCTCATACCTTTGAATTGCTCTGTAGCATAGGAGATGTCACACTGAAGGGAGTAAGAAAACAGCTATTTACTTTCTAGAAGATCGGGAAATAAGTCTTTGCTGCAGCTGTGCAAAGTGGGCATTTCCCAATTAAGCACAATGTAGTTAAGGTATAAGGTCTTTGAACAGTTTTGCGGCTAACAATTCCTAATGGCCTTGTTCACTTTTATTTTTAATGGTTTGGCAAACAGTGTATCTATTCTCAAGTGGTTGGTGTGTGTAACTAATGATGATTATAGTACAGGGTCTAGTTCAGGAGAGACAGTGGAAAAGCAATACAATACTATAGACAGCAATCCCTTTTTGCCCTATAATATATACCAACAGCCCTCAGAAGGGTTTTTCTCCTTTCAAATGTACAGAATCATGTACCTTAGGGAATCACTGCTGGGTACCACTTGTGCACCCCTTGGATTCAGATGGGAATAAATGATAGGGAATTGCCATTGCTAACTGAATATGGCACTGGAAATGGCTAGAAAGGCAGACTATAAGACTCCCTGTGGGAGTTTCTTTCTCATTGGAGCACAGAACTGTCTAACTATTAAGGGAAAGTAGAAAAATTGCCAATTCACTTTGATCTCTGTTAACTAATTTCTTTTTTACAGTCTCAGTGTTTCGTGTTTGTCTATTTTCTGGTATTTTAGAATAACATGACTGTCTCCTCATTTGATTTCTGAAGCGACAGGTAATGAGTCTGAAAATGACACTGACGTAAAAATATATTTGTAGTATATATAAATTTGGCTAGCTGTGCTTGAATTAAGTTTTAATAAAAAGTAAATTTAGAAATAGTTTCCCTTTGGATATTATCACCGGTTGGAAGAAGATAATTAAATTAAATGACCATATAGACTCCCTTAAGGAAGCTGCAGTTTCCTTTCAATCAGTCTCTTAGATACCATGACTTTATAGCAAAGCAATTATTACAGCATCTAAAAGTGGATTTATTTCTAGATAGCATTTTAAATAAAATATTTCAAGTCATATTTAAACTAATAGCAAGGAAATATATCTTAAGAACTTGAACTTGAGAAAACATATTTCTGCTGTGGTTGTATCCACTTTGGCCATCGGAGGTTTTACTTAAGAGAAATCTTTCTGTAAGAAGCAATTTGCACAAGGTGACGTTTTCTTGCTCAGATACATAGCAGTTTTAGTTATTTCCTGAAGGCTTATTATATTCCTTACTGCTAGTCTAATAAGCTAATGACCTTGCCATAAGCTTCCTCATTGAAAACTGACATTTATATTTGTATAGTTAAATAAAACATGTAATGAGGGTAAACTCCAAAAAGAACTGATTATAATTCAAAGAAACATATCATAGATTTTATCATCTTTCCTGACAATCAGAACCCATGTGTAATGATTATGTCAACTACAATCTCAGTTAACTTGATCTCCTTTTATATTAGGCTTGATGATTCAGAAGCATTGCAACAAAATGAAATAATAGTGCTACATATTTCAGAGTGGTAGATCAGAAATGTAACTGCACTCGGTTATGTCACCAAACCATCATGTTGACAGTTATAACCATCAGGGAATTCCTCAGTAGTATATAAGTGTCTGAAGTACATTGTAGGCAATAATAACATAATACTGAAGTGGTATGGCACCCTTGGGCACCAATGTAAACATCTGCTCCTTTCAGTTAACTTGACTTTTTAAGATCCTATATTTTATACTAAAATGTGTTTCTAAAAAATATATATATTGATAGCTTTCCAACCATGGCATGTTAAAAATACTGGATAAGGGCTTTGAAGCCTGTTCCATTCAACTGTTTTCATGTTAGCATATGCTGTGTAAACAGCTGTTGAGAGGGTACATAGCACAAAGAGAGGGAATTAAGTAATCAAAAGGGCACTGAACTTGAGAAACTGACCAATCTCCACCAAGTGACAATGGATAATAGGATAAAATGTTTTGCCTTTGTCCATCACTGTGGATCATACTCAACACATTCTGAGAAGTTCCTTCAAGTATTCAAGTTTATACATATTCTTGGTTGCACACATACTTTCTTGCACACATACTGTGCAGGGTACCTGTACCATGTAAGTATAATTTTAGCATTACTAGTAATAGGTTTCAGCCTTTGTACTGACTTTGCAAGCATTCACAGATCAGCTTCAGACTTACTTTGTCAAAAATTTCCTTGCCTTGCTTGGAGTTTTGGGGTTTAGTTGGTTTAACTGGAACAGCAATTTTTCTAATGGACCAATGTCTGCCTGGTTTGTTCTACTTTTCTTTTTTAAAAAAAAATTTATTGGTAGCAGTCATGACTACTTGTATTCTGGAGAATGCATTGTTTAGGAATCCAGCCTAATGATAGAGTGTTGAGTAACAGGGAAGTGGGATAGCAACTGAGGCCATGAAAGTTGGGTCCAATGTAGGGTGCAGTGTTCAGGAATTATATGGTAAGAGAGTAAGATGGACACAGACTAATGCCAGGGATCTATAAACATCTCACCGGTAGATAGATAGTTAAAGAAATGTGGGTCTGGGAATG
The DNA here is from genome assembly GCF_000695815.1 of Acanthisitta chloris. NCBI lineage: Eukaryota > Metazoa > Chordata > Aves > Passeriformes > Acanthisittidae > Acanthisitta > Acanthisitta chloris. The sequence continues at coordinate 30,915 of NW_008672595.1, read as the reverse complement.
AAGGAAAACTGGTTTTAGGGTAACAAAGACAAAACCCCACAAGTATCTCAAGTTGTGGAATCTCTGTCACTGGAGACATTCAAGAACCATCTGGATGCAATCCTGTGCAATGTGCTCTAGGATGACCCTACTTGAGCAGGGAGATTGGAAGGGACCACAGTAGGTCATCTAGTCCAACCTTACCTATTCCGTGATTCTGTGATACTGTGAATGATATACAGTAACTATGGAAGTAGAGTCAGAGAAGACTCTGCTTCAATAGTTACTATGGACAGAGTAACCATAGTTCCACAGTGCATGTATTATTGATAACTAAGACATTTTCTGTAATAGTGATTTTATTTCCCATGTTTTGGTCTACATTAATTATTATTTTATTAATTAAGATTGCTATAATTTTTGCCATTACATTTAAAGTGTGTTTCTTTTTTGCTCATTACAAGATTTTGAGATTAACTGTATGTGTGCAAGGCACAATGTAGAGATCTTTGAGTAGCAACAGGAATTTGGTATGTGTTTACCTAAAAGTTCTAAAGTGTAATATCACATTAAAGCATAAAATTTTTAGGTACAGCAATGGTGCTAGAGTTCAGTTCTGACATGGGTATATATACACTGTACTCTAGTGCATGGGATAGCTAAATCTATTATCTTTTACTCCAAATGAAAGCCTAAAAAATACTTTTAAAATGAGATTATATTTCTTTTTAAATCTCCTTGCACTCATACACCGTTTCTAACATCAGTGTCAAGAAACATGGGAATTTAAATGAGCTGGAACTAAGAGTCCTATCCCTGTATGGAGGTTTTCTTGTGAAAGGAGCCTAGTGATTAACAAGATCCTTGATAAGGGATACCACAGAAATTCCCACTAAAGGCACTTATTTTTAACAAATTTGTAAGAATTTGTTATAAGTAACTTAATGATCATATAACCCTCTCCACTTCTCATGCTGACTTGAAATCAGTCAGTGGATTAAGAAGTTACTGCAGTGTAAGACAAAGACACAAATACATATATGAGTAGATAATATCTTCACATAAGCTTTCTTCCCCTAAAGAGGAAAATTAGTCTGAACTTGCCATAAGAGATGCTAGTATAAAAGTTTTAATAAGTCTCTGCTGTTTGGTTTATCAGTGAAATTTTTTTTGTGCAATCAAATATAGCATACATTTAGGCAAGAATACATCTCGAAGATCAGTAACATCCCAAGTGCATCAAGTGTTAAGAGCAATTTATATTTTCAAGCTGATAGTCTCTCATTTGCAACAGGGCATGTAAGTAGGTGATGTATGACTCTCATGTGATTAGTCATGCTGGTACTAAGAGTGTATGAGTGAGTGCGTGCACATATCCACATCAAAAAGGCAACAGAGAAAGTTGGTGGTTTTTTGTGCTGAACTGTAGTTTAGCCAGTCTTTTCTAAATCTCTCCTTTTACTGATGCCTGTTTTAAACCTTCTGTGTCCTTACTAAGATTTTCTCTCAAGGTTTCATATCTTGGCCATTACCCTTCTTATTTATTTTTATTGGCATATATCATTGTCTCGTATCTGTGCACAGATTCTTTACTTGCAAGTGACAAGTCTTTGCTTTGCATTGCTTCCCTCAGGGGATAAATAACTTCACTCTTTTATTGCTGTTTCTATAGCCATAATATTTTCCTTTTTTTCCACAAATTTGTTCAAAGTCAGAAGCCTCCCGCAGTTCAAGCATACTCTGATAAATGTCCAGAGCTTAAACATTCCTGTGCGTATTGGAGCAATATGCAATTTTCAAATATCATTTCTGTTTCACAGTTAGAATTTTCGTAGACAAGGAAAGCCTTCAGCTCTCATGGTTATTGGGAAAACCTTCATGGGTGGGCTGAACCTAAACCTGAAAAGAAACTGCAAAAGAGACATATATGTGTGTATAGCTGTATCTCCAGTGCCTGCCCTTTATGAGGACTGAGGAACAGGGAAAAACGCAAGCACCAGGAATCTCGTAAATTCTGGTGACCCAAATCTCTTAAATCCTCACGCTATTCTATGTGTGAGGTGAAAAACCCCTCTCCTTATCCTAAATAATGAGTTGAACCCTCTGTGTAGCAAGGTGCTCAAATAAATGCTGTTAAGCTCCAGTGGGAGAGGAGTGGACAACTACAGTGACTTGCACAAAGCATGCCACACAGGGAAAAAGGGTGAGGTGCCAACCCAGGGTTTGTTAAAGACTAGAAACTTCCAATGAAGCCTTCTCCTCACTGAATCAAATAGAGACTTCTATTTCACCCTCCTGCCAAAGCGATTTAAAGGCTAAGATCTTTTGAAGAGTTAGAAGAGGAAGGATATTCTTAAACAGCCTTCATTATTTGCTTTCTCCCGAAACTCAGCAGATATCTTTTCACTGTTGAAGCTGTGAAAGGGAAGCATGACTTTTTAAATTATGTACCTATGTTCCTGATTATTGCACAGGCTTGTAAATAAATCCAGATGACTATCACTGGCAGTTCTTTTTAACAGGATTATAAGCAGTTAACTCTTGAAGAAATGCTATCAGCAGTCACTAATTTTTAAAAGCTGCATATATGCAAAGGTATATTTATTGTATCAATTGGTCTGTCCTCCAGTGACTTGTTTATGCCTAGCTATATCCTGTGGTATATATATATCTATGTAAACTAAAGTGGTGTGTAATATTACATATGCACTTTCAGACTTTTGAAAACACTGCTCATAATGACCTTAAATCTTTTTGTTGGTATGTGTTCTGCTTTGTGACTGCTTTTAGTTGAGTCTCTGTGATAATATTCTGTCTCCAGTCTCATCATTACCATGTACCCTGTGTTATAAATTGAAACAATTTATCAGTGCATAAACTAAAACTATTAGAAATTAATTAATTTGTTCTGCTTCTCAGTATTTTCTCAACATTATTGGCATTAACACAGCTTTTAAATCACACAAGAGCCCATACCTAAATTTGCAATGTATACAAAAGCAATGACTGATGGTCACATTTCTTCAATCTCTGTTAATCAAACTAGGAAGTGGTTTTTTTTATCAGAGTCCTGAACTTTCTCCTTCCAAACAAATTGTACTTTCTGGAAGCATCATTTTGTTTCAGTGCCCTGAATCCAGTTTCCCCTGCTATTCAAACTGGTATCCTCCATTCAGTCTCTGGTTATCCAAAGTTATATGCACAATCTGTAAAGTTTATAAACTCTTGCCTGCATTGTAGTAGAATTGACAGACATTGGGTTAGATGAGGAGCCCAATGGCTGTTTCTAGAGAATTGCAAAGTACTCAGCCTGTGGGCTTGACCACTGCACTTATGCTGCAAAGAAAAACAGTACGGAAAAAATGGAATTATTATTTCTGTTTATAGTGACAGAATATAAGCACAGAAAATTTCACTGTGTTTCAGTAAAGCACTCAGTTAGGCAAGCATTTAAGTAAACACTTAATCTAATTCCTATTCAGTAAACTTATATAAGTGTGTTCTTGACAGCTAAATGAATGAAGCAATTCACAAGATTTAATGATTTTCAGATTCTGTTCTTTTTGGACGGAAACCCTTCTATATAAAAGAAGAGACATTAGCAAGCTTAACTTACACTTACAACTGCACAGCTGAGCTTAGTCCCAAGTGGTTTGTTTATGATACATACTTGGGACATGAACAGAATTAAATTTCTATGATTGCTAATCAAGCCTTTCCCATAAAAACCTCTCAAATGATGAATTCACATATGTGAAAACTCATAATTTAGTGAAATCCATGTGCAGAAGTTCTCTTTTCTTTCTTTTTTTTTTTTCTTTTTTTTTCTTTTTTAATTGCAATTTTGTATTGCAAGAAAATTAATCACAAGAAAAGGTCCTATAGAGACTGAAATCTCAGTCTAAAGCATGTCCGTAATTCAAGCTCTTCTGAGGCACAGCAATTTTTTTTTTTATTTAATATGGGGCCTTCATATTTACTATTTTACTTTTGTTTACGAATCCAGCTATGAACTTTGGTATATGAAACCACTTTGGCCGCCACTGAGTAACTTGCATATTATTGGATTTGCAAGCATAGCTCTTTTAGGTTTTCAGGTGCCTTCATGTCTCTGGGATCTCTCCTGTGGGTATGAAGATTTTTGTATGTCCTCTTCATTCTGTTCCTCAACACTGGTATGGCATTTTGTGCCCTCCAGTCCTCCAGTCCTCCTTGCCCTTAACGTGCTATTAAATTTGGCCAATAGTTTTCTCATTTTTCTGCCTGCCTTCTGCAGAACTCTAAAACATAATTCCTCTGAGCCTGGAGCTCTCGCTGCTTTGTAGAGCTTTAATTGCCTAATTACCTGTTCAGTGCACAATGGGGAAGGATTTTAACATTTTCCTTCCTCCATTTGGTTTCTGTCCCTTTTTCACCTTTTTTTCTTTATTTTTTTTTGTTTCTAGTCATATTAACCTCCTCAGTCTCCAACTCCTGAATATCTCACTACTTCCCTTTTTCTGTTAGCTTTCCATAACTGTGTAAGTAGAACTTTTTCTGTATATCTTTTAGTTATCCTATTATCTTTATTTTATTAGCTCCTTTGCGACAACCATCCTTATTAATTTTTATACAGTCTTTAATGC
>NW_008672595.1:12536-26286 GCF_000695815.1 Acanthisitta chloris | reverse complement strand
ATTTTAAGTGTTCTATAAAAAATATCCTTTTCTCTAAACACTTTTTGCTTTGTGTTATTTATGCCCATACTCTGCCATATACCTGATGTATTTTTATTAAGTAGCATTATTATACATGCATCATTTTTCTTTACTAAGTGTATCTTGTACCTATCAGGTTGGCTGAAGGAAATTTTATTTTTATTCTATTTTTACTTTGATTACGAGCACAGCAATATTGCCTCCTTTCCAAGATTCTCTTTTACCTTCATGTCTTTGAACATATCCTCTGTGTTACTTCACACCAAAAGAACTACTGTGTTATTATTTATTTGCAGAGTTGAATATGAACCCTGTTTGGTATTATATGTGTGCATCTGCCTGTTCTTCCAATCTCATTACCACAGTTAATGTACTCCAGGTCTTACCTAGGAAATAAAAATCACCCTTTTCTTATTAGTACTTTGTCCTTTTTATACTTTTATTTGCTCAGTCAGTTTATAGTCTACTTGCCCTTTCTTTGTTGAGGAACTATAATAGGTTTCTGTAATTACAATAGTTCACAATTTGAAACATCTACAGTCTCAGTCCATAAAGAAATAAGCTGATGTAGGTTTCAGCTGATCTTAATAACCAATAGTGGTAAGCAGATCTAATAAAGAGAGATACACTTAGAAAAATATATCTTCTACTGTTTGCATTATACATTTATGCCAGAAGATACTTAGCAATATATATGCTGTGATCACCTCAGATAAAGTTGCTTCACAACTCACTGAAACTTGACAAATCCCATATTGTAATACATCTTGATACCAAGGAGACAGATACTGACCCACTCCCCACAATTCTTTGGAAAATGCTATTCTAATCACTTTAAACCTTTGCAGCCTTCTCTAGGTTAACCTGCCTTACCAGGGGGATTTGACTAGATGGTCTCTAGAGGCCAGTTCTGACCCTAACCATTCTGTGATTCTGTGTGATTCTGTGAAAAGATAATTTATATTGAGTTTGGTACAGTCCCATCTAATAAGAAAAAGAAAAGCTACCTAAAGAAGCAGCAGTCTGGTGTTCAAAAGCCTGAGGTATTTCAAAGAGCATTAAAGATGTATGTAGATATTCAGTATTATTCTTTGGAATTACACAGCTGAAGTTTGAAATCACTGTATGAGTCCTCATGTGGGCACAGTTATTAATTCCAATACATGTTCGGTATTGCTGCTGAAAAACTTCTTTGTTTCCTATTCCACTGAATTTATTTTGTACTATCTCTGGGAGATGTATTCCACTGAGTTTTTGTGTTAACCTTCCTGCAGAAAATGTTCTGCTATGAGATTTACTGATTTCTAGATTGTAAGGTTTTTCAAAATCACTCCTGCTGCAAATTCAAAACATTGAACTTCAAGAGCATTTTCTTTTTTGGCAAGTGAAGTTTCACAAAATGTGAAACAAATACAATACAAATATTCAATAAAAGCACATATAATTTTCCATTTTCTGAAAAACAAACTAAGAAAAAATGTTGATGGAAGAAATCACCAGACCCATTTTTCTTAAAATGCAGGAGGTAGAGACTTTTTCCTGCTCTGTATAGGAATGTGCCTTAGGCAATGGCCAGTTGTTTATTTTCTCTATCCAGCATTACTTCTTAGACTAAACAGTAATGGCAATCATCACTTGCTGCTTTCCAAATGGAGCATAAAGCTCCGTCACTTCAGAGGCAAACATTCAGTGTTTTGACTCTGAAACTGTCCTGTTTCGATTTCATCCCTTTTGAAGTATATATATGTTCATTGCTGATGCTTTCGTTGGTGTGGATCACTGTTCACACATAATTTATTTATGCATCTAATACATTTCTAGCAGCAGTACTTTCCTCCCCTCCTACCCCCTTCCCTGTTTCTCTTCCTTCTTTTTTAAAGAAAGATAATATGCTGACAATCCTCATTTTAACACCCTATGAAAAAGAATATTTCTCTTCAGGACATCAATTTTGTGCCATGGTTTGACATCTCACTGTCTGATTTAAAGCTAAGTGAAGATTTTAATTCCTTTTCTATGTAGTTTCTGGCTGACCAGTGTAACATATTTTACTTTAACAAAAAAAATATATTTAATGTATTTTTTATTCTTGTATTCTTTCAGACTTATTTGCTAGTGTTTAAACATTAGAATTGTGAGTTCTATTACTTTTTAGAATATATGTGCCTCTAGTTGCAGTGAACTAAAACCAACTTTTAAGATGTCAACTGCTATTTGCAACGTATGCTTTTTGGTAATAGTAGAGTTTCTAATGGTAGGACTCACCTTGCTTGCTGAAATGTTTTCTGATGTACCAGACCATGCACAGCACAGATGGTGGAATGAGGGAAACAGATAGTAATCTCAAGAGACACTAGAGTATGTCCATAAAATGTAATGCACTGCTGTGAAGAAATCCCAGAGCTCTGAATAAAATGGTTTTGGATCTGGAAATGTAATGTCATGTGTAAGGTAATTGAGGACCCAGTCTTGGCACGATTAGATATCCTGTGGATATATTACTACTCTTGGCACTAATTCAGTCATGTCTAGCACAGCACTGGCTATGAAACGTCTGTTCTTAATTTCCTATCCCTTTCTAATCTGTCAGATTAGTGCTGCATGCTTGAAGAACTACTGTGCAGGCTATGTTCCATATAATTGGGAGGGTAATCTGGCTTTGTGCAAGTGGGTGTGTTTTAAAAGAGTTTAAATAACACTTACAGGAAACACATTTTCCTCCATGAAAAACTGCCAGCTATAGCTGACACATCCCTGTCCCACTGTAGTCCCTTTTTTCAGCTGCTGAACAAGACAAAAACCAAACATTCACCTGCAGGAGGCCTCCAAGGTTGGAGTCCAAAATTTCCTTCTAAATGTCAGTCATGTAGATTTGACCATACTTGTTAAAACAAAATTTTTTTCTTTGCTTTTACACAATAACCATTAGTAAATTCCTGGACTGAAGAGCAGCTGGCAACACTGCTGTATAGCATGGGTCAATAATATAATATATATAATGCAAACACATTACTCAAGTAATTCTCTACTTCTTCTTGCCACAAATTGAGGAATCAATTGCAGTATCTCTGAGTGTAAATGATTATTAGTCAAACATTTGCCAGATGATTTGTGTAAATACATTTTACCCTGCAGCTCTGCAAAAAACACATTGTTCCCCCTACTTGTACAGCATGTAATCAATTAACTAAGCCAATGATGTTGATTTGCGTTCTAATGTTTTCAAAACAATGGGATAATCATTAGTATGAGCATGTAATTACCGTTTGATTATATATAGTAATATTTTGACTAAAATTTATTTTCAGTAAACATGGACAAGAGTTAGATACCAGAAATAAAGTGAGGTAAGCATTCTTTTTACTGCACTGTTAATGAATTCCTATATCTATATTTTCTGAAGTCAGTGGAGTGTCTTCATTGTACACTAGAGGAGGGTCTATCCTATAAACTCTTTCTTCAGCTGCTTTCTTTGAGATCAGCCATCTGCTTCAGACAGAAGTTGTCAGAAACAATTACGATGCTGCAGCAAAGTGTTTTCTTAAGTACTACAGATTTATTTTTGTTACGACTATTCATAAAAAGAAATGTGCAGGAGATAAATCAAATAAAGAGGGATTCAGAGGCAATAAGTATTTTAAACTGTGGGATAATATTGTGAAGATGCCATTCAGGTTGTATGTGTTAGTGGGTGCCCACGTGTTGTAAACCATTACAATTTATACACACACAAACTACACAAGTTACAAAAGCAAAACAACATTTTTCTTTCATGGTTGAACTGACATGAGAAAAATACTTCAGATTCACTTTCACAGTCTATAATGTCATCCACCATTACTCTTCTAAAACATGCTTCTGTACAGAGCAATGGAATGTAATTTAGTTTATGCTCTGTCTTAAACCTTTTTTCAGCATATAAAGAAATAAATGTTCATAAGTCATAGGTAAGCAAAATAATTTACATATCTTAACAGATCCTTGGTTTCAGAGGCACAAACACTGCCGTTTGTAGGGTGTTGTTGGGCTCAGTTGCTGACTGAAGGGACAAAAGCTGGCATTTTTTGGGTATTGTTTTATCCTCTAATACACAGAGTGTTTAGTAGTCGGCATAACGGGCATAGGTACAGCACAAACAAAAAGGAGAGTAGTGCTATTATTTTACTTTCTTATCTTTTATCCCCTCCCATGTTAATCTTTTACAACACAAACCAGGTGAAAACATACTATAAATATTAGTCTCTGAAATTTTGGCAATGTGTGTACCGCTCAAAGTAGCAGATTATAATGATACTTTTTAAAATGAGTATATCTAACTGTCTCCTTCGATTAGGTAGGATAACTGTTGCAGACCAGTAGCTTAGTGACAAAAGCCACATTCTTGGTAACAACAACCTATCATGTTGTGCTAGCTACACTGGCTAAATTTTTTTTTTTTCATTCTAGCACTTCAGCATTGCTCAAAGTTATCTTTTATACAGGAAAGACACTGTAAAGCTGAGCTGGTTTGTATGACTCATAGGAAAATTATGCAGTTTTCTAAAAATGTTTGATTCTTCAACTGTTAATCTTCATTGAACTGGTCAGACACAATTCTATACATCATGAAAGTTCTGTTTTGCAGAGCATTTATGCTTTCTCTGAGTGATTTGTCTATCCTCCATTTCTGCCTCCCTCTCTTTCCATCTTCTTTGACTTGATATCTAAAAACAATTTCAGATCCTGACAGGATAAATCATCATAGGATTTTTGAAAGGTAGTATCACTCTCAGGATGATTCCTTTAGAAACAGTTATATTTTTACCTCAAAGTTCTGTTTTGCAGAGCATTTATGCTTTCTCTGAGTGATTTGTCTATCCTCCATTTCTGCCTCCCTCTCTTTCCATCTTCTTTGACTTGATATCTAAAAACAATTTCAGATCCTGACAGGATAAATCATCATAGGATTTTTGAAAGGTAGTATCACTCTCAGGATGATTCCTTTAGAAACAGTTATATTTTTACCTCCTTTTTTTTCCTTGTTTAATTTTTTTTTTTTTTTTTTTTTTACTTATCCTCAAGTAAATCATCAAGGTCTAATAGAAGTAGATGACTAGCTGCCAGGTAGAAAAGATTGATCTCATCAGCAGTCAATGGTTCTCAAATATTTTAAGGAAGGCTTCTGCATCTCTTTGGTCAAGTTCCAGATCTGCTTTAGTAAATTTTGAAGTAGTCTGTTGTATCCTTTCTTATCTTTTTCAGAAGCATTTTGGAGATTTCTGCTCAAGTAGTACATACTGAACTTTAAGATTAATTGTCTTCTTCTTAGTGTCTTTATTCATGTTTTCAATCATTTATTCTTCCTAAGATGTCTAGAGATCCATTCTAAGCTTCCATTTTCAAGATGGATGTGGTTATCTGGGAAATACATCATTTGTACATTTAGGAGACAGCTAAATAGCATCCATAGTTCAGCCTATATGCACAAAAGTCCATGGAGTCATAGCATGGTTGAAATTCAGCTATAGCATCCTGTCCCTTTCCCTTGATACCCATATTAATTCCTGAACAACTTCCACCATGACAATGTAAGCATTTCAAAATGCTGTTAGGTTTCCATTATTCCTATCTCTAAGGAAAGTAAGGCACACTTTTAGTCTATGTGTGTTTCATGAAAATGAGTAATTATAAAAGACCTGCATCAAAATGACCTTGGCAGATGTCAACACCAGCATTGCTGATGCATTAAAATGCCTTTTCTAAATGGGATGCAATTATCCAGTAGTCAAGGAAGACATATTTTTTTTTCATGTTAATTGAATGGTATCGGACTAGCAGAGCTTGTCTATGTGGTTACAAGGATATCTTGCCATTACTCCTCAGACAGATCTCTAATGTAAAACTCTGCATGTGTTGTGTTTTTTGTTTTTTTTTTTGCAAAGGTTCACTGTGGGATTTTAATCAAAAGTGAAGAGAAGGGTAAAGATAGACATTCTGTCACCCTAACAGTCATATATAGAAACACAGTGGAAATAACCTATAGAAAGTACAAACATTTATAACACGAGCATTTATTTTAATGGAACATGCATTGTAGAAAATTTTGGAAGTGGATTCAAAGTTCTCCTGTCTTGTTGGGGAGTAGCTCCCATTTATCTCAAGAAATGAAATCACTTTGCTATTTCCCGGTTAGAAATGGGTTAACTTAAAAATAGTATGAAGTTCAGCTTCATAGGGCAAAGCATGAAAAATTATACATTCAACCTAATGCATCCACACCAATTTCATCCATAAATCATGGTTAGAGTTCTCACAGGACATAGGCTTGCTTAGGTTTACAATAATTCTTGATTCCTCTACGATGAGATTATTTTACGATTTTTCACATCCTTGACTGGCACCCTACCTGTACAAAATATCAAAGCTGGAAACTCGATTTTTATTATTTTCTTTTATCCTAGCTTTAATAACCAGAGTTTGAGCAGTTATTACTTTTTTTATATGTACATGATTTACTTAAATCGTACATGTTGTCAATTATTAACAGTACCACAGGTGTATAAGGTCAGAATTGCCTGAAATTGCTCATGCTTGTTATAAAGAGTGTAGTCAGCGAGTGCACTCTGCTCTTAGCTTATTTTTGGTCAGAATGATGTAAAATGAGCATTGCAGCTGTAGCTTAATTTCAGCTATGAGAGATATCTGTTTTACAGATCAGCACATGGCTTCTCACAAATCTTTTGACCCAAGGACCAGAACGGACATGGGTCAAGAGTCAGGTGAATTGGCAAGTCTGTGTGGAATTCCAGTTAACATGTGTCTGCAGTACAAGTAGTTTCATCTCATGAACAGGAATATCAATTAATTAGATAGCCTATCAAAAGCTGACCTCCCAAACTGTTATTTCTGGATGTCTTAATATCCATATGCAATCATGTCAGAAGCCATGGCAACAACATCACTAAACATATACGAGGGTATCAATGGTGTTCTGTGAAACTTAGGAACCTTTAAAGAGGTGACTAAAAATAATTGCCTGTAGTCTAAACACTTACTTAAAATGCCATTTGATGTCTGCCAGGATAAAGGGACAGACTACATATGTTGTTGCTGGCCAGAATATGTATGAGCTAGATGTGGATTAGAGATGAGCAGCTAGTAAATACAAATACTTCTAGTCTTTTATTTCAGAGGTGAGTTGTTGCTTTGCTTTGGTTTTGTTTGGTTTTTCTTTTCCTTTTTTTTTCTTTCTCTTTGTTTTGTTTTGTTAAGTTCTGGGTTGGTTTTGTGTTTTTTTTGTTTTTAATGAGCATGCTGATAACTTTTCTATGCTTTCATTTCAAGCATTGTTATCTTATGGACCACACTGGCTCAGTAACAGACTGCACATTTTTAACACTCATATTTGAAAAATTGACACTGTAATGGTTATGTGACTAATACTGATCATTATGGTTAGAAAATACACTGTGAATTACTTAATGCAACTTTAGTCAGATTTTGAGGATATAAAATGAAAGAGATCAGACACAGCAAATTAGACTGATCCACAGATTTTAGGTTCAATCAACTGCAGACATACAGGTGAACAAATGTCATTGATGTCTAAAGTAAAATTAAGTTGACATGCACACACTATACTCAACACTGAATGGTCCCTGAACAACTCCAAGAAAATTATCAGAATCAATTAAAAAAGAACAAATTTAATAGACATGTACATACAATTACATAAATAAGACCTACTTGAAGAGAGTCAATATGTCTTCTGTGAAGGGAAAATTTGCTTATTACAGGTTTTGAAGGTGTCAATATACGTCTGTAAAAGAGACCTTGTTGATAAAGCATACTGGATTTCTTTCATGCTTCTAGAAACATCCCTCACCGAAGACTTTTAAGGAACTTAGGCAGCAATTTCAGAAGTTTCTCCACATAGATTAATCGTTATTTAAACTGACTAGTCAAATCGTTTTAAAAATTGGCTAAATAAAAGGCATATGTCTTTCTGGCAAGGAGGGTGATCACAGTGCAGTTTTGCAAGGAGTTAATAGTGGAACCTGTGATGTTAAAAAAAGTCATAATGACCTGGGAAAGGAAGATGAGCAGTGAGATGGGCATATTTGCTGGTGATACAAAGTTATTCACAGCAGTGACAGTGAAGGGACACAGTAATTACAGCAGAACATTGTGAAGCTGAGTGACTGACTAACAAAATGGCATATAAAAATCCATTGTACATAAATAGCACGTGATGCACATGGGAAAAAAACATCTTAATTTAGCATAAGAAACAATGAACTCTGAGGTGACTATTACCATTCAAGATTGAGATCTTGTGGTCATACTAGATTGTCTCATGACAATATCAGTTCTATGCTCATGAGGAGTCAAAAAAGCATACCAAATGCTATTAATTACTGAAAAAGAAATAGAAAAATCAATGAAAGAGCCTTATTATCCTGCTGACAACATTGTGAATATTGCAGTTCATAATGGTTCCCACTTCTCAGATTATTTCACAATTTGAAAGTCAGAAAAGCAAGGACAGGAGGGAAGTGGCAAAAAATACAGCATGTCTTCCCTTTCAACAACAACTAAGTAGGCTAAAAGGTGATTTAGAGGAGACATGTTAGATTTTGAGTGCCAAAGACAAGGCAAATATGAGTAGTTTATACATTCTCCCTTCCAACACAAGATTAAAGGGCCTCTGAAAGACAGATTAAATATAGATGAAAGTAGGTACTTTTTCCTTAGTGGGCAGGAGACTTGCAGAACTTCTTGCTGCAAGATATTTTGCATGCAGGCAGTTTCTAAGGAGGAGTGAAAAAGTGCTTGGAAGAAAAGTACCTTGAGAGCTGCCGAACAGGCAAAGCACAACAAGGTCAGAAAATCATTCAAGATAAACATATTTAGACACTGGGAGGTGGTGTTGGATGGAAGATGTGTCTTTGCCTTTTTAACTCTTCATTTAGCAACAGCTTAAGGCCACAGAAGGAGATCAGGATACAAACTAGAGCTTGGTCAAAATCAGTTCAGACATTCTTGTTTACTCATGTTATGTGCTGAACTCACTAGGTAACTCTGTTTTTGGAAGTAAGTTCTCTGCATTGCTTCTCAGAAGATGAAAAAGTATGTTGTAGTAGAGAAAAGTTTAATATGTTCATCTCTTTGATCTGAAATGCTAGCAGGTTTTCTGAAAGCGTATTTGATTTAGACTTATTTTTTGCACAAAATTCAGTAGTGCTAATGCTTCCTTTCAAAACAGAAGTGATTCCATTCTCTTATACAACTTCAGTGATTACAGCATTAAGTCAGAAGCGAGAGACAGCAGATTCACATTTCTTCTTCTTCCAGGATGTACATCTACCAGCTCTGACACATTTGAAGACAGTAAATCTGGTGTGTGATATATTGAATCAGCTTGGGCACTTGAAATTTATCTTGCTACCTTTGCATACAGTATCTTGAGGACTCACCACATATAAGATAGAGAGGAGAAATTTGAATATTCAATGACTGTCCTTATGAGATTTCCATATTTCTGGAAGCTTGATCATGACTACCAAATTAAATAACACTTCAGGCATACTGGAAGAAGCCAAAACGAGTGTCATGGAAAAGGAGAAGCTCTTGATGCTCAGAATCTGAGGCTAAAACTTGAGTGGGATGCCTGGCCTCAGTAGTTTGGTTACAAATTATTTTATTTAAGCAATCACAAAAACTGGTTCTTTGCCATTTTGGGTGTAAAGCCCCTGGATGTTTGCACCAGATTTTAAAAAGTTTTCATCATCTCCCCTTCAGTTATGTTCTTTGTGTTCAATTTGTTATTTCTCTACGTCTCTTTTTTTTTTAACCTTATTAGCTCACAACAAACAAGCAACAATAATAACTGAATTAAGTGACTAATTCCAAGCTATCTGAATTCTCAAGATTTTTTGTGGACCCTGTATAAAGCTATTCTCAGCCAAAAGGGCTTGAAATATATGTGAAAGGTTCAACTTTCAACCCTTAAGCTGCAGATAGATTTCCTTTGAGACCAATAGCAGGTAGCCTTGCTTATCATCTTAGAACTGGGACACCAATTTTCATCTCTAAGGAAAAATCTTGCTTGCCCTTTATTATTGTATTGGCTATAAACAAATCATAGTTATCTCACTTGGAAAATACCATGAGCAGACAGAATAATACACAGCAAAATTTCTGACCACAAAAATAAGGAAACCTAACCCTAACCCTAACCCCAAGTGTGTGTGTGTGTGTGTGTGTGTGTGTGTGTGTGTCTATGTGTGTGTTCTGGAAAAAAGCCCAACACAGTGTGCAGAAAACATGCAGTGAAGAATTTCTAAAAAGTATAACTGAGATAAAAAGAGGCATGTGAATATTTCCATTACATGAGGTGAGTGTGATATAGTCAGACAGGCTAATCTTGAATGTCTTTGGTCTTTTCTTACATACCCACCAAACAATTTTAGCTGCATCAGCTCATCCATTCATAATAAAAACTCCTAAGCTACACATAAAGTCACAAACTTCTCCTGAATAACTTCAAGTAGTAGGAATCTGCAAGAATGGAATCGCAAAATGCAAGGGGAAAGACAACTGTTGACATAGTTGCAAACTTTTGGTAGGCTACATTTTGAGGAAGTATCAGCTAAACACAAAAATATCATACACTACATATTCTATTCACTGTAATGCATTCTTTTGAAGAGTTATACACAGGAAATTAAAGACCTGCCAATTATTCAATTAGGCATTATGGTAAAGCAGTCTTTAGTGAAATTTAAGGTAGGGAAGAAGAATAATGTGTCTGCTGTTGAAAAAGACACCTTAGGAAACAATTTTTAAAGCCACATACTATGGTGACAGTTCAATATGATGTGTAATAATACATGCATTATTAGAATGTTTCACATTAATATCTTTAAAAGTGATTATAGCATTGGCAGTTCACATGGCTGTCGTGGTTTAACCCCAGCAGCAGCCAAGAACCACGCAGCCTCTCACTCACTCCCCCACCAACGGGATGGGGAAGTGAATCAGAAGGGTAAAAGCTACAAAAACTCATGGGTTGAGATAAAGACAGTTTAATAGAGAAAGCAAAAGCTGCACACACAAACATAGCAAAACAAGGAATTCATTCACTGCTTCCCAAAGACAGGAGGTGTTTAGCCATCTCCAGGAGAGCAGGGCCCATCACGCGTAACGGTTCCTTGGGAAAACAAACACCACCACTCCAGATGTCCCCCCTTCCTCCTTCTTCCTCCCGCCTTATATACTGAGCATGATGTCATATGGTATGGAATATCCCTTTGGTCAGTTTGGGTCACCTGTCCCAGCTGTGTCTCCTCCCAGTCTCCCATGCATCCCCAACTTTCTTGCCAGTGTGGCAGTACAGAAAGCAGCAAAGGCCTTGGCTCTGTGTGAGCTCTGCTCAGCAATAACAAAAACATCTCTGCAATATCAACTCTGTGTTCTGCATAAAACCCAAACATAGCCCCATACTAGCCTCTATGAAGAAAGTTAACTCTACTTCAGCTCAAACCAGCACAATGACATTGTGTATAAATACTTAGATGGAATCACAGGCTACAACTGTCAAAAGAGCTTATAACTATCAGTTTTAAGTACATATAATAGATACTTATGGAAATTAGAAAATGTTTATGCGTAGATTTGTGCTCTATTTCAAAATGATAGTTCAGTTCTGATACTAGCTGCCTCTAGAGTACAAGCTGTGTTGAAACATCCTATGAACTGAACTTTAATCTGTTGCTCGCTTATAATTTCTAACCATCTAATCCTTGGTAATTCTTCTATACAAGATGTTGAGTCCTTATGAAGGTGCTCTATATCATGAATACAGTAAACACAGGTGAAACAGTCATATTTTGGGAACTTAGTCATAAATGCTATTATCATAATACTGATGAAGTATTGGTTTGTCAGGCACTGCAAATTTCACAAGAATAATTCTGGAATTTGCAGATCTCAGCCTGGACTAACTACAATTCAAATGTTTCTTGACCTTCATAATGCATCAATTTGTAATCTGTTTTCATAGAGGCATGATTAAATATAATATTTCTGTACTATAATTTTGCTAAATATATCTTAGTAATTATTTTTATACATCTACAAACTGATTATGCATCTGGACCAGTATAGAAAGGGGGCAAGAAAATTATAAAATGTTTTAATGCAGAATGGTGGTCAACTATGGCAAGCAGACTACCAATTGAGTTTGAGTTCAGAGAGGCTTATGTAAAGGGTTTTGCCCTCTCTCTTTGGTCTTTAAAACCCTTCTATCTCAAGAGAAAATGAATAATAGAAGTTATGACTGTTGATATTTGGGACAAAAATGTTGTAGATCTCTTTTCAGTGATGCATTTGGAAGAAATTTTCCATGTAAATGGGAGAAAGTCACTCATCACTCTGCACCTCAATTTCCTGTTCCCTGCTTCTCTTTGGTATGTGCCTTGGCTGTCAGTTCCAAGCCCTTTAACTGCTATTCTGGGTTGAGCTTTCTATATGCCCTATAGGATACAGTGATTTGTGTGGAATTTGGATTCAAGTTTGTGTCAGATTTGATTTCAATCTATATGTTTTCATGACCATTGTACAAGCTTGATACTAACTGGCTGATATGCATTTCTTAGTTGCTGCACTGCACATGACTTTTGCACAGAAACAAAGCAACACTATTTCTGTCTCCTTTCATCAACACAGTTTTTCCTTTTTGTTTGCACCTTATGCTTTACTATGTGTTCTGGAGTTAAAGATGACACACTTAATGTGATCACAAGAATAATCACTAAATTGTTTTGTGTCAGAATCTTGCAGAAAGTGAGAGAAGTTTGACTTAGCAATGGTTCTGAGGGACAGGGACATGATGTAAAATTTATATGCCAATCAAGCATCATCAAATGCAAATTATGAAAAATCACAGATATGGAGCAAAGACTCTGAGACACACTCACCAATGTCATAAGCAATATGTCTAATACTGTAAAGTGCAATATAGTATAAACAGTGATTTATTTCTATGTGGCAATATGCTAACTCATGATATATCATTTTAATTTCTTCCTTGCTGTTATGGAGAGCTTTGTCATGACTCCTGAGTTAAGGAGTTTGATTTTGCATTTACATCAGTTATTGAAAATACTTGCTTTCTTTGAGCAAGATGATGTATTCATCACAACATTTATTTTTTGGGCAAAGAACCGATATCATTAATTAACTTATATTAGTTATACACTGGGTCCTTTAGGAAATTTAATATCTGTGTCCATCCTCTCTGTGTCACTATGGATAATAGCAAAGCAATAGAGTCTTTCTCTGTGTCTATAGAGTTAAAATGGATTGAAACCTTATCTAAATTCTGACTACAAGGTAATCAAATTAGCTTATTAAATATTATTGTGTTTGCAACAATTGTACAGACAACAGATATTCTGAACAATGGCTCAGCAAATTGTTAAACAGGGCTATCATGACAGGAGAAGTAAGATGAACAATCACCTGACTGCTTTGCAGCAAGGAGACTGGCCCCCGAGTGAGACATTCCCTGGGATAGATTAACCACATACTCTCTGTGTGTGTTCCATGTGGCTCTGATGCCCTGCATCACTCGCTGATTACAGCAGTGTAGTGAGGAATGTGGAAAGGGAGACCAGAAAATCCAGAACTTGAGTTGCTTGTGCATTCAGTTTAAAGTGGGGAAAACAAGCCTGGAAAGTAAGGATCA